>NC_069503.1:946703883-946991383 GCF_027579735.1 Bombina bombina
TAAATAAACTTATTAACCCCTAAACCGCCGCTCCTGGAGCCCACCGCCACTCTAATAAAGTTATTAACCCCTAAACCACCGCTCTTGGATCCCACCGCCACTCTAATAAAGTTATTAAACCCTAAACCGCCGCTCAAGGAGCCCACTGCCACTCTAATAAAGTTATTAACCCCTAAACCGCAGCTCCTGGAGCCCACCGCCACTCTAATAAAGTTATTAACCCCTAAACCGCCGCTCCCGGAGCCCATGACACTCTAATAAAGTTGTTAACCCCTAAACCGCCGCTCCCGGAGCCCACCACCACTCTAATAAAGTTATTATCCCCTATCCTGCCGCTCCCAGAGCCCACCGCCACCTACATTATGTTATTAACCCCTAATCTGTCCCCCTACACCACTGCCACCAACATAACACTTATTAACCCCTAATCTGCCGTCCCCAACGTCGCCGCCACTATATTAAATTTATTAACCCCTAAACCTAAACCTAAACCTAACACCCCCTAACTTAAATCTAATTTAAATAAATATGAATAAAATTACTATTATTAACTAAATTATTCCTATTTAAAACTAAATACCTATAAAATAAACCCTAAGATAGCTACAATATAACTAATAGTTACATTGTAGCTAGCTTAGGGTTTATTTTTATTTTACAGGCAAGTTTGTATTTATTTTAACTAGGTAGAAGAGTTATTAAATAGTTATTAACTATTTAATAACTACCTAGCTAAAATAAATACAAATTTACCTGTAAAATAAAACCTAACCTAAGTTACAATTACACCTAACACTACACTACAATTAAATAAATTCCCTACATTAAATACAATTAAATACAATTAAATACATTACATAAAATTAACTAAATTATAAACAATTATCTAAAGTACAAAAACAAACAAACACTAAATTACGGAAAATAATAAACAAATTACAGAAATTTAAACTAATTACACCTAATCTAAGAGCCCTATCAAAATAAAAAAAGCCCCCCAAAATAAAAAACCCTTTTGTGGGGCATTGCCCCAAAGTAATCAGCTCTTTTACCTGTAAAAAAAAATACAAACAACCCCCCCAACAGTAAAACCCACCACCCACACAACCAACCCCCCAAAAATAATACTAACTAAAAAAACCTAAGCTCCCTATTGCCCTGAAAAGGGCATTTGGATGGGCATTGCCCTTAAAAGGGCAGTTAGCTCTTTTGCCGCCCAAAGTATTAACCTAAAAATAAAACCCACCCAATACACCCTTAATAAACCTAACACTAACCCCCTGAAGATCGACTTACTGGGAGACATCTTCATAAAGCCGGGCAGAAGTGGTCCTCCAGACAGCAGAAGTCTTCATTCAGATGGCATCTTCTATCGTCATCCATCCGGCGCGGAGCGGGACCATCTTCAAGACATCCGACGCGGAGCATCCTCTTCGGCCGACGAATGAAGGTTCCTTTAAGTGACGTCATCCAAGATGGCGTCCCTTAGATTCCGATTGGCTGATAGAATTCTATCAGCCAATCGGAATTAAGGTAGAAAAAATCCTATTGGCTGATTGGAACAGCCAATAGGATTGAGCTCACATTCTAGGCTTGGATGAAGACGTCTCCCAGTAAGTCGATCTTCAGGGATTTAGTGTTAGGTTTTTTTGAGGGTGTATTGGGTGGATTTTATTTTTAGGTTAGGGCTTGGGCCTGCAAAAGAGCTAACTGCCCTTTTAAGGGCAATGCCCATCCAAATGCCATTTTCAGGGCAATGGGGAGCTTAGGTTTTTTTAGTTAGTATTTTTTTGGGGGGGTTGGTTGTGTGGGTGGTGGATTTTACTGTTGGGGGGTTGTTTGTATTTTTTTTTTACAGGTAAAAGAGCTGATTACTTTGGGACAATGCCCCACAAAAGGCCATTTAAAGGGCTATTGGTAGTTTAGTTTAGGCTAGGTTTTTTTTTATTTTGGGGGGGCTTTTTTATTTTGATAGGGCTCTTAGATTAGGTGTAATTAGTTTAAATTTCAGTAATTTGTTTATTATTTTCTGTAATTTAGTGTTTTTTTTGTACTTTAGATAATTGTTTATAATTTAGTTAATTGTATGTAATTTATTTAATTGTATTTAATTGTAGTATAGTGTTAGGTGTAATTGTATCTTAGGTTAGGTTTTATTTTACAGGTAAATTTGTATTTATTTTAGCTAGGTAGTTATTAAATAGTTAATAACTATTTAATAACTATTCTACCTAGTTAAAATAAATACAAACTTGCCTGTAAAATAAAAATAAACCCTAAGCTAGATACAATGTAACTATTAGTTATATTGTAGCTATCTTAGGCCTAGATTTGGAGTTTGGCGTTAGCCGTGAAAACCAGCGTTAGAGGCTCCTAACGCTGGTTTTAGGCTACCTCCGGTATTTGGAGTCACTCAAAATAGGGTCTAACGCTCACTTTTCAGCCGCGACTTTTCCATACCGCAGATCCCCTTACGTCAATTGCGTATCCTATCTTTTCAATGGGATTTTTCTAACTCCGGTATTTAGAGTCGTGTCTGAAGTGAGCGTTAGAATTCTAACGACAAAACTCCAGCCGCAAGAAAAAAGTCAGTAGTTAAGAGCTTTCTGGGCTAACGCCGGTTCATAAAGCTCTTAACTACTGTACTCTAAAGTACACTAACACCCATAAACTACCTATGTACCCCTAAACCGAGGTCCCCCCACATCGCCGCCACTCGATTCAATTTTTTTAACCCCTAATCCGCCGACCGCCACCTACGTTATACTTATGTACCCCTAATCTGCTGCCCCTAACACCGCCGACCCCTATATTATATTTATTAACCCCTAACCTGCCCCCCACAACGTCGCAGCCAGCTACCTACAATAATTAACCCCTAATCTGCCTACCGCAAAGCGCCGCCACCTACGTTATACTTATGTACCCCTAATCTGCTGCCCCTAACACCGCCGACCCCTATATTATATATATTAACCCCTAATCTGCTCCCCTCAACGTCGCCTCCACCTGCCTACACTTATTAACCCCTAATCTGCCGAGCAGACCGCACCGCTACTATAATAAAGTTATTAACCCCTAATCCACCTCACTAACCCTATAATAAATAGTATTAACCCCTAATCTGCCCTCCCTAACATCGCCGACACCTAACTTCAATTATTAACCCCTAATCTGCCGACCGGAGCTCACCGCTATTCTAATAAATGTATTAACCCCTAAAGCTAAGTCTAACCCTAACACTAACACCCCCCTAAATTAAATATAATTTTAATCTAACGAAATTAATTAACTCTTATTAAATAAATTATTCCTATTTAAAGCTAAATACTTACCTGTAAAATAAATCCTAATATAGCTACAATATAAATTATAATTACATTGTAGCTATTTTAGGATTAATATTTATTTTACAGGTAACTTTGTATTTATTTTAACCAGGTACAATAGCTATTTAATAGTTAAGAGCTATTTAATAGCTAAAATAGTTAAAATAATTACAAATTTACCTGTAAAATAAATCCTAACCTAAGTTACAATTAAACCTACCACTACACTATCAATAAATTAATTAAATAAAATACCTATAATTATCTACAATTAAACCGAACACTACACTATCAATAAATAAATTAAATACAATACCTACAAATAACTACAATGAAATAAACTATCTAAAGTACAAAAAATAAAAAAGAACTAAGTTACAAAAAAATAAAAAAATATTTACAAACATAAGAAAAATATTACAACAATTTTAAACTAATTACACCTACTCTAAGCCCCCTAATAAAATAACAAAGCCCCCCAAAATAAAAAAATGCCCTACCCTATTCTAAATTACTAAAGTTCAAAGCTCTTTTACCTTACCAGCCCTGAACAGAGCCCTTTGCGGGGCATGCCCCAAGAAGTTCAGCTCTTTTGCCTGTAAAAAAAACCATACAATACCCCCCCCCCAACATTACAACCCACCACCCACATACCCCTAATCTAACCCAAACCCCCCTTAAATAAACCTAACACTAAGCCCCTGAAGATCTTCCTACCTTGTCTTCACCCTGCTAGGTTCACCGATCGGTCCAGAAGAGCTCCTCCGATGTCCTGATCCAAGCCCAAGCGGGGGGGCTGAAGAGGTCCATGATCCGGCTGAAGTCTTCATCCAAGCGGGGCAGAAGAGGTCTTCCATCCGATTGAAGTCTTCATCCAAGCGAGATCTTCTATGGTCATCCATCCAGAGCGGAGCGGCAGGATCCTGAAGACCTCCGACGCGGAACATCCACCCTGGCCGACGACTGAACGACGAATGACGGTTCCTTTAAATGACGTCATCCAAGATGGCGTCCCTCCAATTCCGATTGGCTTATAGGATTCTATCAGCCAATCGGAATTAAGGTAGGAATATTCTGATTGGCTGATGGAATCAGCCAATCAGAATCAAGTTCAATCCGATTGGGGGGGTATTGTATGGTTTTTTTTATAGGCAAAAGAGCTGAACTTCTTGGGGCATGCCCTGCAAAGGGCCCTGTTCAGGGCTGGTAAGGTAAAAGAGCTTTGAACTTTAGTAATTTAGAATAGGGTAGGGCATTTTTTTATTTTGGGGGGCTTTGTTATTTTATTAGGGGGCTTAGAGTAGGTGTAATTAGTTTAAAATTGTTGTAATATTTTTCTTATGTTTGTAAATATTTTTTTATTTTTTGTAACTTAGTTCTTTTTTATTTTTTGTACTTTAGTTAGTTTATTTAAATGTATTTATTTGTAGGTATTGTATTTAATTAATGTATTGATAGTGTAGTGTTAGGTTTAATTGTAGGTAATTGTAGGTATTTTATTTAATTAATTTAATGATAGTATAGTGTTAGTTTTAATTGTAACTTAGGTTAGGATTTCTTTTACAGGTAATTTTGTAATTATTTTAACTAGGTAACTATTAAATAGTTCTTAACTATTTAATAGCTATTGTACCTGGTTAAAATAATTACAAAGTTGCCTGTAAAATAAATATTAATCCTAAAATAGCTACAATGTAATTATAATTTATATTGTAGCTATATTAGGATTTATTTTACAGGTAAGTATTTAGCTTTAAATAGGAATAATTTATTTAATAAGAGTTAATTTATTTCGTTAGAATAAAATTATATTTAACTTAGGGGGTGTTAGTGTTAGGGTTAGACTTAGCTTTAGGGGTTAATACATTTATTAGAATAGCGGTGAGCTCCAGTCGGCAGATTAGGGGTTAATGTTTGAAGTTAGGTGTCGGCGATGTTAGGGAGGGCAGATTAGGGGTTAATACTATTTATTATAGGGTTAGTGAGGCGGATTAGGGGTTAATAACTTTATAATAATAGCGGTGCGGTCCGGTCGGCAGATTAGGGGTTAATAAGTGTAGGCAGGTGGAGGCGACGTTGTGGGGGGCAGATTAGGGGTTAATAAATATAATATAGGGGTCGGCGGTGTTAGGGGCAGCAGATTAGGGGTACATAAGGATAATGTAAGTAGCGGCGGTTTACGGAGCGGCAGATTAGGGGTTAAAAATAAAATGCAGGTGTCAGCGATAGCGGGGACAGCAGATTAGGGGTTAATAAGTGTAAGGTTAGGGGTTTTTAGACTCGGGGTACATGTTAGGGTGTTAGGTGCAGACTTAGGAGGTGTTTCCGCATAGCAAACAATGGGGCTGCGTTAAGAGCTGAACGCGGCTTTTTTGCAGGTGTTAGGTTTTTTTTCAGCTCAAACAGCCCCATTGTTTTCTATGGGGGAATCGCGCACGAGCACGTTTTTGAGGCTGGCCGCTTGCGTAAGCAACTCTGGTATTGAGAGCTGAAGCTGCGTTAAAAATGCTCTACGCTCCTTTTTTGGAGCCTAACGCAGCCTTTATGTGGACTCTCAATACCAGAGTTATTTTTATGGTGCGGCCAGAAAAAAGCCGGCGTTAGCTACGCGGGTCCTTACCGACAAAACTCCAAATCTAGGCCTTAGGGTTTATTTTTTAGTTAAGTATTCAGTTTTAAATAGGAATAATTTAGTTAATGATAGTAATTTTATTGATATTCATTTAAATTAGATTTAAGTTAGGGGGTGTTAGGGTCAGACTTAGGTTTAGGGGTTAATAAATTTAATATAGTGGCGGCGACGTTGGGGACGGCAGATTAGGGGTTAATAACATAATGTAGGTGGCAGTGGTGTAGGGGGGCAGATTAGGGGTTAATAAGTATAATGTAGGTGGTAGCGGTGTTGGGGGGCAGATTTGGGGTTAATAAGTATAATGTAGGCGGCGGCGGTGTTGGGGGCGGCAGATTAGGGGTGTTTAGACTCGGGGTACATGTTAGGGTGTTAGCTGTAAACTTAACTTTTATTCTCTCATAGGAATCAATGGGATATCAGGCAGCATCAAACATAAGCTTTCGCTTCTTTCAGACTCCCATTAATTCCTATGGCATCCGCCACCTCCAGGGCGGCTGATTGAAAACCAGGTATGCTGGGCCGGAATAGTTCCGAGCGTACCTGGTAGAAATTTGATAACTAGATAAAGTAGTCAGATAGTGCAGAATTTGCATTCGGAACATCTGTAATGAAGTAAGCATCGATCTGTGTCGGACTTTGACCGGCGGATCGTATGTTACATCACAAAATTCTACTTTTGCCGGTCTGTAGGGTTTGATAATTAAGGGGAATCAGGCTCTCCACAATTACGTTGTGGAATTCCAGCGTATTTGCGGTTGACGGCTTGATAAATAGGCCTCATGGACTTGAACATTAGTTTAGTAGCAAGTAACTATACAATTGTGGGAGCACATTCAAGTAAACAAAGCCAAAAATATGTTGTTTGATTGACTGCATCACTACATGTAGAAAAAGGGAAAAAATATTGTGAAGAATGGAGGGGCCACCTTAAGGGCTTGAGAAAAAGTAAGTACAACATTATAATTTGCAAACTTTTTAGAAATAAAACAAACTTTGATGCAACTTTAATATTTATCTACTCTACTGCCCTGATCTTTTTGGAGTTCAATGCCTACAATACCAAGATCAAAGCCTTACAAGATCAAGCAAATTAATACTTCCTTGGTTCAGACATTTAACCATCTCCCAGCCATCCAGCATGTACAGTTATCATGGTCTGGGAACTCTTCCTTGCTCTTCCTCCCACAGCTTTCCCTTTATCAATACCAAGATTTTGAAAGTGTAAAGGAACTTCTTTAGCTTTACTCTTGGCCCATAACAACTCCACCCATGACCCAATAAACACCTTTGACTCTGCCTCCACCTATCATGCTTCTATCCACATAACAACTGTAATTCAGCCAACAAGGCCCTTTAGTCAGCCTAAGTCTCCCAGTCCTGGAAGACATCTAACGTCTTACGACCGCTACTTCTTAACTACAGTTTCCGGTGATCCGGAAACTATGGGGGAGATAGCAGCATCCGCTGCTTGGTAAATCTCCCCCTTAGTATTTAATTTAGAGAAAGAACAGCCGGATATCATGCTTTGGTTGTTTCATATATGCTATAGTCTCTGGTTGGTTTCACTAACAAATGATTTTGCATTTAATCTATTAAACCATTTAGGGCCAGATTACCAGTGAATTACTAATAAATGCTTCCGCTCGAGGGTCAATTGCACCAGAAGTAAGCTTTTTGCGATCCTTGGGTTTCACTCATATTATTGAAAGTAAACTATTTTTGCTTGCGCGCTAACCCAATGATTGCTAAAAGTCCGAAGTTAGAATATCGAATAAACGTTCACGTATTCCCCCTTAGAAGTCAATGGGAGGAAAAAAGTTGAAAAAACCTAACATCCTACTCTTGCGCAAACTTGATTGCATATTCTCATGTGCACTAACCCAACATGAAAATATGAATATTTCACATTCGATTGTTCTCCATATACTAGAATATATTCTATTTATTCATAAAGACATATTTCTACATACATCTGATTGTATTTTGGTACAATACATATTTATACCTTTGGTCTGATGAAGGGGTGATTGATCCCCGAAACGTCACATTTTTTGCTAAATAAAGCACCTTTTTTGAAAATCCAGAGAGTGCAAGCTTCATCTGTACTATATATATATATATATATATATATATATATATATATATATATATATATATATATATATATATATATGATTATATATAGGTATAGATATATACAGTTATGTATAGGAATATCTATTTAAAAATTCATAGAACATATTCTGCTATGTGCAGAACATTAGAATTTAAAATCTATACAGTAAATATAAACTATAACAGTCTATTAAATATTAATATTGCATGAATATGTTTTTACATGTTTTCATCTACATAACTGCAAATGCCTCCAATGCACTTGTATATATGTTTATTTATGTATAGAATTGTATTTATTTGTTTAGATGTGTATATATATATCTGCAAATACATATATACACATATAAATACATAAATGCATATGTACACATATATAGACATATATATATATATATATATATATATATATATATATATATATATATATATATATATATATATATATATAGAGAGAGAGAGAGAGAGAGAGAGAGAGAGAGAGAGATCTATATGTATGTATCTCTATTTTAAATCCCTTTGCCTGCCTTTTTTTCACCTGACACCTGATATCTTTGAGCCCTTTTAACTTTTCTTGTGCAATATTGTTTTTAATATTTTTTATTAGATGGGGTTATTAAGAGTGTAACTGTACTTTGTAATGTATTTTTGATGTTTTGTGACACTTTTTAGTTTTGCGTAACAGTTAACCAGAGCTCTAAGGATACGGTAATCATTCTAGCATAAATTAAGATTGCGCTCAAGCAATCGTGTTTACTTTTAACTCATAATACGAGCAATAATCTCTAATTTGAGTGCAAACACCCGTGTATATAAAGGTTTTTTGTTCTTTTTTGCTGTAAATAAATTTTTTATTATAAATGCCCTTCAACAATTTTGCTTATATTTTGGGGGGTTAAAATTCTTTATACATATTATTATTATTTTAGCTTAGCTTCTATGTAGGCTTAAAGGACATAGAAACATATAAAATATAAATAATCGCTACTGAAGCAAGCATAAAGAGCATATTTGTTAACACATCACCTGAATCTAAAAATAATCAAGAGTCTGTTTCTTTGTGTAATGTGATTATAATTTAACAAATAAAATGCTGTGCCGAAATAGCACAGAGTATATAGGGCTTTGCTATTGAAATAAACATCACATTTATATTTCTGTAAGTATTGTAATTATAAAACTATCGATCATATAATTAATAAAAAAATATGCTGTGCCAAAATAGCACAGAGTATATAGGGCTTTGCTATTGAAATAAACGTTACATTTATATTGCTGTAAGTATTGTGATTATAAAACTATTGATCATAAAATTAATGAGATATTAAAACTCATTTCTATAATCGTGAAATATACACATTACAGGTTAAAAATACACTAGTCACAAGTTGCGAGCTAGTGCCCCATCCAATATGCAGCGTTGCACGCAAAAGCTGGTGACGCCGTTTTTTGCGCGGGTTTGGTATCCAATATACAGCGCCGCATATAAATGCGGCACGTATATTTCACCCATCGCTCGCAATTTTTACTCCCATAAGCTAACATGGGACCGCGTTGTAAATCGGTATCCAATATCCAGCGCAAGGCCTTACGTTGCGAAAATGGAGAATTCTTACTCCATTTTCACCTTGCCATAAAATGCAGCCGTAGCAGGCCTTGCGCTGAGTATTGGAGCACCGTAACTCCCTAAAATGCCTGCAAAAAAAACAACTAACACCTAATGCATGCGCAATGTCTATCTACCTGTCAACCGCAATCCCCCACCGCAATAACTAAAAAGTGTATTAACCCCTAAACCGCCATAGCCCACACCGCAATAAACCTATTCTATTATTAACCCCTAAACCGCCATAGCCCACATAGCCTATTAAATCTATTAACCCCTAATCTGTCGCCGCCAACGTCGCCGCCAACGTCGCCGCCACTATAATAAAGTGATTAACCCCTAAACCTAAGTCTAACCCTAACACCCCCCTAACTTAATTATTATTTAAATAAATCTAAATAATATTACTATTATTAACTAAAGTATTCCTATTTAAAACTAAATACTTACCTATAAAATAAAAAAATAGCTACAATATAATTAATAATTACATTGTAGCTATTTTAGGATTTATTTTTATTTTACAGGCAACTTTGTATTTATTTTAACTAGGTACAATAGCCATTAAATAGTTAATAACTATTTAATAGCTACCTAGTTAAATAATTACAAAACTACCTGTAAAATAAATCCTAACCTAAGTTACAAATACACCTAACACTACACTATATTAAATAAATTAAATTAATTAACTGCAATTAGCTAAAATTAAATGCAATTAAATAAACTAAACTAAAGTACCAAAAAAAAAAAACACTAAATTACAGAAAAAAAATTACAAGAAGTTTAAACTAATTACACCTAATCTAAGCCCCCTAATAAAATAAAAAATCCCCCCAAAATAATAAAATGCCCTACCCTATACTAAATTACAAATAGCCCTTAAAAGGGCCTTTTGCGGGGCATTGCCCCAAAGTAATCAGCTCTTTTACCTGAATTTTTTTTTACAATACCCCCCCAACATTACAACCCACCACCCACACACCCCTACTCTAAAACCCACCCAATCCCTCCTTAAAAAAACCTAACACTACCCCATTGAAGATCACCCTACCTTGAGCCGTCTTCACCCAGCCGGGCACAAGTGGTCATCCGATCCGGGCACAAGTCTTCATCCGATGGGGCAGAAGAGGACATCCAGACCGGCAGAAGTCTTCATCCTATCCGGGCAGAAGAGGACATCCGGACTGGCAGAAGGCTTCATCCAAGCGGCATCTTCTATCTTCATCCATCCGACGAGGAGCGGCTCCATCTTGAAGACATCAGGTGCGGAGCATCCTTCCAGCACGACAGACTCATGACGAATGATGGTTCCTTTAAATTACGTCATCCAAGATGGCGTCCCTCGAATTCCGATTGGCTGATAGGATTCTATCAGCCAATCGGAATTAAGGTAGGAAAAATCAGATTGGCTGATTTAATCAGCTAATCAGATTGAAGTTCAATCCGATTGGCTGATTGGATCAGCCAAAAGAATGCAAGGTCAATTCTATTGGCTGATCCAATCAGCCAATCAGATTGAACTTCAATCCGATTGGCTGATTAAATCAACCAAACAGATTTTTCCTACCTTAATTCCGAGTGGCTGATAGAATCCTATCAGCCAATCAGAATTCAAGGGACGCCATTTTGGATGACATCATTTAACGGAACCGTCATTCGTCGTTAGTCTGTCGTGCTGGAAGGATGTTCAGCGCCGGATGTCTTCAAGATGGAGCCGCTCCTCGTCGGATGGATGAAGATAGAAGATGCCGCTTGGATGAAGCCTTCTGCCGGTCCGGATGTCCTCTTCTGCCCGGATAGGATGAAGACTTCTGCCGGTCTGGATGTCCTCTTCTGCCCCATCGGATGAAGACTTGTGCCCGGATCAGATGACCACTTGTGCCCGGCTGGGTGAAGACGGCTCAAGGTAGGGTGATCTTCAATGGGGTAGTGTTAGGTTTTTTTAAGGGGGGATTGGGTGGGTTTTAGAGCAGGGGTGTGTGGGTGGTGGGTTGTAATGTTGGGGGGGTTGTATTTATTTTTTTACAGGTAAAAGAGCGGATTACTTTGGGGCAATGCCCCACAAAAAAGGCCCTTTTAAGGGCTATTTGTAATTTAGTATAGGTTAGGGCATTTTATTATTTTGGGGGGCTTTTTAATTTATTAGGGGGCTTAGATTAGGTGTAATTAGTTTAAACTTTTTGTAATTTTTTTCTGTAATTTAGTGTTTGTTTTTTTTGGTACTTTAGTTTATTTAATTGTATTTAATTTTAGCTAATTGTAGTTAATTAATTACATTTATTTAATGATAGTGTAGTGTTAGGTGTATTTGTAACTTAGGTTAGGATTTATTTTACAGGTAATTTTGAAATTATTTTAACTAGGTAGCTATTAAATAGTTATTAACTATTTAATGGCTATTGTACCTAGTCAAAATAAATACAAAGTTGCCTGTAAAATAAAAATAAATCCTAAAATAGCTACAATGTAATTATTAATTATATTGTAGCTATCTTAGGGTTTATTTTATAGGTAAGTATTTAGTTTTAAATAGGAATACTTTAGTTAATAATAGTAATATTATTTAGATTTATTTAAATAATATTTAAGTTAGGGGGGTGTTAGGGTTAGACTTAGGTTTAGGGGTTAATCACTTTATTAAAGTGACGGCGACATTGGCAGCGGCAGATTAGGGGTTAATAGATTTAATAGGCTATGTGGGCTATGGCGGTTTAGGGGTTAATAATAGAATAGGTTTATTGTGGTGTGGGCTATGGCAGTTTAGGGGTTAATAATTTAGTTATTACTTGCAGTGTGGGCTATGGCGGTTTAGGGGTTAATACATTTATTATTAGGAGTGAGAGGGGGGATTGAGTATATAGGGGTATACGTGTCGGGCTTATTTTTGGGAGGCGTGTTAGACAGTTACGGGAGATTTAAAATTTTAGTTAGTTTTCTTAGACACCGGCAGTTTCTAAAGTGCCGTAAGTCACTAGCGACTCCAGAAATTTGTACTTACGCTTATTTCTGGACATCGCTAGTTTATCGACTTACGGCACTTTAGGAACTGCCGGCGGGGTATATGTAATACCCCGATGTGCGAGGTGAAATTATGGGGCGGCGCGGGTTTCCTCACTTGCGCTAAAAACTACGCTGTATATCGGATCGCGCCCCTAATGCACAAATGATAAAGGGCTAGATTACAAGTGGAGGGCTTATTTAATGTGCACCCGTAAAGGGTACAATTTGACATTTTACGCGCGCACGTTAAATAACCAACCATTACAAGTGGCTGGTTAATGATACAGAAAGCTCGTCAAAAAATGTTCCCCAGTTGCTCCCATATAAAGTGCACAGTTCCTTTAAAAAAATAAAAAAAAATAACTTTTTTTTTTATTTGCACGAAGCAGGTATAAAGGGTTAAAGTGAGGGGATGTGGGGTGTTAGATTAAAAACAGCACTAACATGGCATTGTGGTCTTAAGGTATAAATCATCTATTCCATCCTACGTACTGTAGTACCTTAGATAAAAATAAGACAAGACAACAACCTTGGGAAAAGACTGGTCACGGTCACGTTTATTAAATAACTAACTAGTGCCTAAATATTCTTTATCATTATTATCATTATTATTAGGCACTCAGACATCTTAACTTTAAACTTGAAAACACGTTTGTCGTAAACAAATTGGTGCCGGCATCTCACCCTAACCTAACCCCTACTAGCAGATGGCCAGGGCCCCTTTCAATGTTTGCAGCGTGACACCCGGCTGTCATGCCCACTGGCAAAAAAAGAGAGCTGTGATGTTTAGAGATCTTCAGCCTGCATCCACAAAAGAGAGGACCCATATTCCGGCGCCTAGCAGGGCGTATCCCCTCCCCTTTTTTATACCGTCACTCTTCTCTCTCTGTGCCCGCTCCCCAGGGCCCTGACCACCCACCTGCTAGGGCATCTCCGCCCAACCCTGTAAGGCGGCCCCTGTCAATCGAATCATACAACCCTCCTGATAGGGGTGGGTGGCTATATTAACAGTCCGGGCTTACTAAGGCTAGCTCAATTAAACCTACCCCAGACGGGCTAAACTCACCCTCGCTCAGCCGCATCGTTGCCAACACCCTCTTCTTCTCCAGGGACGGACGGGCGGGCAGGGAAACTTTCTCCTTGAAGTCTGGAACAGGAAGAGGCCGGATACACTGCTGCAGGACCCTATAAAGGTAAGCACAAACACCCGCCTCCACACCTGCAACATTGTAACAACACATGCTATCATCCTCCAGACTTCAAGCTGGTAATCCCTTAATGTTGTTCCAGCCCCACTAGAGGGCCCTCCACTATCATAAGGTATAAACCATCTATTTCGTCCTATGTACTGTAGTACCTTAGATAAAAATAAGACAAGACAACAACCTTGGGAAAAGACCGGTCACGGTCACATTTATTAAATAAACGATTAACTAGTGCCTAAATATTCTTTATCATTATTCTTAGGCACTCAGACATCTTAACTTTAAACTTGAAAACAAGTTCTTCATAAACAAATTGGTGGCGGCATCTCACCCTATCCTAACCCCTACTAGCAGATGGCCAGGGCCCCTTTTGATGTTTGCAGCATGACACCCGGCTGTCATGCTCACTGGCACAAAGAGAGAGCTGTGATGTTTAGAGATCTTCGGCCTGCATCCGCAAGGGAGAGGACCCCTAGGCTGACGCCTAGCGGGGATATCCCCTCCCCCTTTTTAGACTGTCACTCTTCTCTTGCCGTGCCCGCTCCCCAGGGCCCTGACCACCCGCCACAAGAGCCAGGCATACTCTTGCCGCCACATCAAGCCAACCGGCACCTATTATCTACATTATAATAGTAACATCATATTTTTTTTTTTTTACTGTCCTAAGAGAATTTCATAGACACACAACCCATGTGATCCCTTAAACTACACTTAACAGCGCCCTTCTGATGTCCTTTAAGAACAAGTCCAACCCAACGTCCGTTAGGTGGACACCATCAGGGCGAAATAGGTCCGTTTTGTCGGCTGTAATTGCCTCGTGTCTGATTACGAAGCCCCCCAGGGCCGTGACCGTCCTACCCATCTCTTTGTTGACCTTTTCCCTCACATTGTAGGCTGCTTTCTGGGTCACTATATACCTCCACTGCAGTCGAGCAACCACATTGGACCATCCAATCCTCACATCCCTGAGCCATGTGTGCACCCACTTCAAATCAGCTGCCATTCTCTTAATGAGGTCCAAAGCGGGTACTGAATCCAAGTCATTCCCCCAAGGTGCAGCACTATAACGTTAGGCTGCTCCCACCTCCTGTGTGCCTCTTGCAAAAGAGCTGGCAAATCTGCCCATATAAGGCCCCTGCACCCTAACCAGCGGAAGTTGGCCCTGGAGGTTGAGAATCCAAGCTGCTGACCTTCTGGAGACTGCAACGCCCTGATGGACGCCCAATGGATGTAAGAGTGGCCTACTATCCACACACAAACTGGAGGGGAAATCTCACCTAACGTACCTGGCAAAACATCAGTAAACCACATTAACCCTTTTGCCAGCCCTCCCTACTGAAAGACCCCATGTGTTTCAACCCCACACCAGAGCTTCCCTAAACAAACCTTCCCCAACGCGAAGATTTGTAAGTCATAGAACAGCCCCGTGCTCCCTCTAATTTTTTTTTTTATATGTCTTTCGTTGGCCTGATGTACGTTTTATAACGGGCCGACTTCCATTGCCCTATGCGCTTAATTTCCTATGAGGAAGCGCCTCTTCCCGCCACACTGGTAGCAGCTCTGATCCTAAATGAATGCGGAGCGATACGTTTAGGGTCCAACCCCGCCCTTTCTTCACCCTTAGCGAGGACCCTATGGAACTGGAATACTGACAATGCGCTACCATCCTCATGAACAAGAAATTGTTGAGGACCCCTGGGCCTCACTTTGCTGAAGTTTTCCACGCAGAGCACGGGACAACATTCCACAAAATCATGCTTAGTGAGTGGCAACCAAGACCCTTTGTCCTCCTGGTCCGTCTTTGACCTGGGCACCAATAAGAGCAAACCCCCATCCGCTGACCGGAAGTGATCCGCCTGTATACCCCCCGTCCCATTTGCCTTGGACGAAGACACCAACTCGCCCAAGTGAAGCGCCCCTGCAAATGCTAAAGCAAAAGCCGCCCTGAGAAGTAATTTTTTATACTCCATTGTGCACACCGAGTTCAGCTCCGCTGCCAACTGTCGCAGATGAAGTGGAGTGGTAGGTTCCCTCCGATCATTCGGACGGGGGTCTAACCTACCCCACCCCTTCAGCACCTGCCTGACCAAAAATGCTCTTGAGTGGTCAACATACCCCAACACTTTGTTGAAGTATGCTATTGCGGAAAATGTACCTCCCGCACCTAATCTACTAATCCCTTCCTGCCTCAAAAACTCTAACCATTCCAGCACCTGCACCTGTGAAGCCATCTGTACCTGCACACCTTTCTGCTGACAGAATGCTTCCCATTTTCTCTAATGGCTCAAGTAAGCGGACCAAGTCTTCGGCGCCAATGATGCCCTAATTAAGGGGAGGATGCTTTCCCAACCTTCAACAGCTGCCAAAGAAAAGGTGGGCACGTTAAACCCTCTTTTGCCGCCCTGGGTGCTGCCTTCCTAAACTGCTCCCAATTAAATTGAGAGAGTGCATCGGCGATAACGTTCTGCACTCCCGGGAAGTGTTTGGCGGTGAAACTAATGTTGAGCTGCAGGCAGCGCAACACCAAATGCCTCAAATAATACACCACCCCTGGTGAGGACGCGGACAATTTGTTAATGGCGTACACCACACTCATATTGTCCGTCCAGAATACCACCGACCTATTAGCGAGCTGCCTACCCCAAATCTCTATGGCTACCACAATCGGAAAAAGTTCCAACAAGGTAAGGTTTCCAGTACAACCAGCCGCTATCTACTCCTGGGGCAATGGAGCCACACTCCATTCCCCATCCAAGTACGCCCCGTACCCAGAACTGCCTGCCACATCGGTAAAGAGATGCAGCACCTGATTTGAAACTGGAGGGTGCCTCCAGAGACAAACCCCATTAAAATGCACCAGGAACCCTGCCCACACATCCAGGTCCTCCTTCACCTCGGACGTAACCCTGGCCCACTTTAACTGCCCCAATGGACCCTTCAGCTGACCCTCCAGGTGGTGGTTGAAAAGTCTGCCCATCGGGATGGCCCTCCCCGCGAAATTCAGAAGTCCGAGCAGTGACTGGACCTCCTTGATGGGAACCCTGTCCTGCCCCCTCACCTTCTGCACCATTTGCAACATATGTGTCACCTTCTCTTCCGGCAGCCTGCAAACCACCCGCACCATATAAATCTCTATCCCTAGAAATGTGAGACACGTGCAGGGCCCTTGCGTTTTGTCACCTGCCAGCAGAACCCCAAACCTTGCCAACATATCCTTCATTACCTCCATGAGCTGTTCGCACTCCGCGCAACCTGCTCTCCCTACCAACAGAAAATCATCCAGATAGTGGGCCCCTGGTTGCTTTCTGTACCACCCAGTAGAGGAATGAGCTAAAGCACTCGAATAGGGAACAGGACAGCGAGCACCCCATTGGTAAACATCTGTCCACGTAGTACGCTCCCTCAAACTTCATCCCCATCAGCCGGAAGGCTGATGGGTGTAATGGCAATAGTTGGAAAGCGGACTCTATGTCCAGCTTTGCCATCAAGGCCCCTGGGCCGCAAGCCCTGACTAACTCTAATGCATCATCGAAAGACTGATAATGCACCGAGCTCAGATCTGGGTCAATAGCATCATTAACCGACCCCCCTTTTGGGAATGACAGGTGGTGGATCAACCTGAACTTCCCAGCCTCCTTTTTAGGCATTACCCCCAATGGGGAGACCACAAGGTCAGCCAGTTGAGGGGCTGCAAACGGGCCTGACACCCTGCCCATCACCACCTCCTTTGCCAATTTTTCCCTGACCACCTGCGGGAATTCATAGGCTGTTTTTAAATTCCAGTGTACCTCTGCCCCCACAACCTTACCTAGCACTGGAATCCTAAACCCCCCTTCCAACCCCGACCGGAGCAATCCTGCTGCTTCCCGGTCTGGGTAGTTCGCCAGCCATGGTTACATGGCCGCCAGTTTAAGAGGGGTTGGGGCCCTTGACACCAGCTCCCGGCTTGGGAGCTGATTTGACCTGTCCCTGCTCCTTTCTTTTCCCTCATTCGGCTCCCGGATGAGGCCCACCGCAGAACCTGCATATGTGACGAAAGGAACAACTGCTCCACCTATAACATTGCCTGTCCTGGAATTTCCAGCACTCCTTACCCTTATCCTTACTTAGGCGTGGGCCCAGGCGCGCCACCCCCTGTCGCACCGTTTCCGGAGATAGAGGGCCCCCTTCTAACCCCAGTTTCGACCATAGGTGCATGTCCTGTGTGCCGAAATGCAATAAAGGGTTGCCCACCATCTTTCTACGGAAATTCATGTCGTACTCATGCCATGCCCCTTCCTTAAATCTTAAATGGATATCCTCTATGGTGTCCTGATACTTGAATTTAGTTGTGCCTCTGCAGGGGCCACCTATCTACAAAACACGTGGCAAAGACCCTGAAGCATTTTAACCATTCCTCATAGGTCTCTGGCCTGTGCACCTTCTTAGGGCCTGTGCCATCCATAGCCCTTTCCCTATCTCTAAAGGCATCTAGAGAGAGTTCGAATACATTCACGTATAGCCCCTCCTGAATTTTCTTAATGACCTTCATCTTGAGATGGCCATACAGAGAGTGCACCAGGCAGGGGTAGGTATCCCCCTGAGCAGCCACCTTCCGTGGTACCTTCCCCTGCAGTGGGCGTGACGCCCCCAGGTCCTGATGCTCCCGCTGGTCGCCCCGCCAAGCCTGGAACCCTTGCCTTAGCCTTCACCTGTTCCGCCGCAATTTTCTTAATCCACCTAAACATTCTACGCTGTCCCTTACCCACTAACCCCAAGTCCTCCCCACTCTCTGAACCTGAGCCGCTAGTGGATGACCCTGTGTCAGCGTGTGTGATGTCATGTGCATAGTACTCACAGTTTGCTGGCTGCTCCCCCTCCTGTGATGCCTGGAGCGCTGTTCCAGTCACCGATGGCTGTTCTCTGCTGGGGCCTGCAATAACCACTGTACTTGCTGCATCGGTCGCTATAGCTGACTCCTTATCAAGAAACCTGTGGAGACAAAACAACTTGGGGAGTACTCCGGTCTGCAAATGAGGCCTCGAAAGAGGAACTGGCAAACATCCCCCCTCGACCTCCCCCAACCTCAATCCCCAAGGCTGCCAAAACAGCTCTCCTAATAATCTCCTCTGTGTGCACTGAACCCAGAAGGGGCCTGGCCGCCTCATGCAGCGCAGCCTCCACCACCCTCCTAATTGTGTCCTCCGTGACTACACCTGTCTGAGCATGTACACCAGCACCCTGACTTCCATTCAGCCTAAACCTCTGCTCATCCTGCATAAAGTGCTCCCTCATGCCATACTGGGCACCATGCATACCAACATGCATTATCCCCGCATGCCCAGCCCCCATCTGCACCGACTCATCCCTTGACTGCCTCCCACACTCAACCGCCGTTGCACCTGAAGGCCCCCTGCTGCCATACACATCACCCAGGACTTCCACACTCTCTCTTGGGCTAGAAAGCTCTGGCCACTCCCATCAGGTCTCCGTGGGCCATCCGCCCCACCCACTACAAGTGTACCACCTGATCCGGAAGTTGGTATGTGCCCTTGTGTCCCGGATGTCCGCCCCTTGCTTCCCAAGGCCCCATCCGCAATCCGGAGCCTCCCCAAGTTACCTGGTCTGCTCCGATTGCATGGGCCATGCTCAGTGCCTTTGCCCCTCCCCCCAAGATGGCGGCCGCGATCCTCCTCACTAGAAGATCTCGAGGAGGAAGTCTCGCGGGATCCGCCATGTGAGGGGGAGTGGCCTATCTAGCTCGATATCCTTGCCTGAATTCTAGGCCGCGGCCCGCCACCCACCACACCGACAGCCCCTGGCACCCTCTGACCCTGATTGAGGCCGGATGGGCCCATCACTGAGGCCAAAGACTGAGCAAGTGTCATAACAGCCGCCATGGCCGCCGGTGGTAAGGAAGGTAATGGGTCGCTTGCGGCCCCCCCTGACCATTCCCCCCGTGCTGCCTGACATCCTGGACTCCCTAATTAGCCTGACTGACTACTACTGGGGGCATCTGAGACTGAGGGGATAATCTGCATAGAGCCATGGCCTACCCTTTCTACTCCAGTACCCTGTGTCTGTCTCCCAGGGCCTGTCTCCCCACCCACTGCCCTCCTCCCTTTATTAAAAACGCCTGCTGGGGGGAGTTTTTTGGGGTGTGGAGGGTACCGCCTCATCTGAGCCATGTTCATCCCTTCCTCTAGCAGGTCCCTTCTTCCTTGACATTGGCTCCACCACTTCACGATATCTCTTTGGTGGCATCAACTTCCTCCTGGCTCTATCCATCATTCAAGCTCTGCACCGGACACAAAGAAACTTTCTCCTTGAAGTCTGGGGCAGGAAGAGGCCGGATACACTGCTGCAGGACCCTATAAAGGTAAGCACAAACACTCGCCTCCACACCTGCAACATTGTAACAACACATGCTATCATCCTCCAGACTTCAAGCTGGTAATCCCATAATGTTGTTCCAGACCCACTAGAGGGCCCTCCACTATCAATGGAGACTGTGTTTATATATATATATATATATATATATGTATATATATATATATATATGTACTGTATATGCTTATATATACATATATATTTATGTGTTAATATGTGTATATATACACATAAAAACATAAAAATATATATGTATATATTCTCTTTCAACCCATTAGAAATATAAATTATTGTGGGCTAGATTACGAGAGGAACGCTACCCTTTGCACACAATCGATATCGGGTTTTTGTGGCCGTTCGTGCGCAAGTTAAATTCCGCTCATATTACAAGATGAAAGTAAATGCGAATGCGTGAGCGCAATCATCATTTACACTAGAATGATTACCGCGACTTCAGAGCTCTGGTTAACTGTTACATGAGTTAAAAAAAGTCACAATTTTTTAAATAAAATACATTAAAAGTGCAGGTACACTTAATGACACCATCTAATAAAAAACTATTACAAAAAAATTGCATTAAAAAATTATAAGGCCTCAAAGATATGAGGTCTCAGGTGTTAGAATAAAAAAGGACTGCAAAGGGCTTCAACATAGAGATACTTTCATATGCATGTCTAAAGATGTATATGTATATATATATATATATATATATATATATATATATATATATAACACATAAAGGAAACCCAGCGCTCACCAGATAGCTCACAGCTAAGATTTAAAATGGAAAGGTTAGTCACCGCATCTGGCCAAATGGGACAAGCTCAGGCACCACGTCAAGGTCCTTTCCAACACCTGAGTCCCTAACACAGCCACACAATGCAGCCTTTCAAAGCCAGATTGATATAATAAAAAAAAAAAAAAAATATATATATATATATATGTGATGGATACTGGCTACCCCGACTGGGTAGCTCCGCCAAAGGGTCCTTCCTATACCTGGAACATGCCGCTATGTAGCGGAGAAAGTGATTATAGTGGAGCCCACCCAAATGACTAGACAGACTAGTATTCAGGTGAAACACAAAGAACAACTTTATTGTGGAAACACACTGTTTTTATACACATACTGATCAAGATAAAGAGCCTTATCAGATCCCCAGATCTCCCGCAATTCCCGCCCATTCAGACAGGCTGGCACCCCCCATAGTGTCCATTGTCCCATAGAGTCATAGCGGTACAGTGGTGGCTATTTCCCAGGGTGATCCTGAGGGAGCGGCGGAACTTCCAGGATATCATTGGAAAGCTGTTGATCCCCAGATGCTACAGTTTAAAAAGCGACGTGATCCATGGCTGGGGGCCGGAGCTACAGGTGATCAAACATACACCGGGAAAACCAAAGGAAAATAGGAGTTGTAGGGGGGGTCCGGCACCCCCAGTTCCCAAGGGAGGTCTCCTCTGGCAATCACCCCATATCTTGCCCTCCCTAGGGAGTATCCAACCCCAAAAGAGCAGAGCTCTAAGGTGAAGGGCCGCTGAAGCGACCTGGTGTAAATGTAAGCAGGTATGCGGAGAGGCGTGACCAGCTGGTAGTTCCAGGAGCCCGACCAGCCGGAAAGTGATTAGGCGGTCAAAGATCAGCTCTTCCGGGAGGATGTAAAGCACACAAAATCGCAAAAGCTCTCCAAAGTCCAAATCCGGTGAGAAAAGGAGAGGGGCTAAGTAGTAGGGGGTGGAGGTTTAACCTTGGCAGCCTGGTATCTGTGACAGCTCCCCCTTCCAGTTCTGCAAACCCGGCTAGATCCACACTTGGGACTGCCTGGGGCTATCCGAGGAGCTATTCTGATTCAGTTTGCCAGGAAAGGCCATCAGCATTTCCATTGCTTTTAACCGGCCTGTATTGGATGATAAAGTTAAAGGGCTGCAAGGCTAAACTCCATTGCAACAGGCTTCCATTGTCCCCAGCAACTCGGTTGAGGCAAACCAGGGGGTTGTGGTCTGTGAGTAGGGTAAAGGCCCGTCCGTACATGTATGGCTGAAGTTTTTTCAGGGCCCGGCACTCTTTCTCCATTGCCGCGTAGCCTACTTCTCTGGGCAACAGCTTCCTGCTGATATAGGCTATGGGGTGGTCCTTCCCCCTTGTCATCCACCTGGCTCAGTACTGCTCCCAACCCGAACATGGAGGCATCTATGTGGACACAAAAACGTTTGGTTAGGTTAAGGCTTTGGAAGGTGGCCTCATACTCTGGGGATCACAGGACCTGTCGGCGAAACCATTTTCAGGTTAAGTCGGTCAGGGGTTTGGCCAGGGTACTTTAGTTGGCAACAAACTTGTTTGCAGTCCATAGGAAAGCTAAGACTTGGGTTTTGGTCTTGGGGGTTGGCCAGTTCACAACTGCCTCAATTTTGGCCAGCTCCGGCCACTGCTTCCGCAGCCTACTCGGTGTCCAAGGTACTGGACCTCTGAGTGCCCTATCATACATTTTTCGGGCTTCAGGGTCAGACCGGTGGCCCTGATGTGGTCTAGAATGACACCTAGGTGGACCAGATGGTCCTCCCAGGTGTTGCTATAGATCACGATGTCATCCAGGTAGGTGCAAACATAATCCTGGAGGCCATCCAGGAGGTGATCTACCATCCTCTGACAACATGACCTTGAACTGATATAGGCCGAATGGGGTGATGAATGCCAACTTTGGGATGGACTCTGTGTCCAAGGGAATCTGCCAGTATCCCTTGTAGTGATCGAGGGTGGTCAGGAAGTTGCCACTGGCATTCCGGTCTAGCAGGTCATCGACCCAGGTCATGGGGTAGCCATCAGTTGTGGTTCAGTCATTGAGCCTATGGTAGTCTATGCAGAATCTGATGGTCCTATCCTGCTTGGGTACCAGTACCACCGGGGAGGCCCAGGGACTGTTGGACGGTTCATCGACACCTAGGTCCAACATTTTCCTGAGCTCGCTGTGCATGCTTTCCCTAACTGCCCCAAGAACCCGGTATGCCAGCTGTCGCAGGGGAGCCTGCCCTGGGGTCTCCATTCGGTGTACCGCCACCGTGGTGTACCCAGGGGTAGTGGAGAACATGTCCCGCCAGCTCCCTAGCATCTATCTCATCCAGCTGTATGTCCTCTATGCCTGGGGGCATCCTATCTTGCCCTGGGAGCTCTGGCATGGGAAGACACTCTGAGTCCTCTATAGCCAGAGCACATATGGCTGCTAAGTCCCTGGACCTCTCCTGGTATGCCTTCAGCATGTTCACAATAAAGGTCTGGCGGACGTGGTCTTCAGAGCATTTGGCTACCAGATGCTCTACCACTCAGTAGGGTCCCTGCCAGGAGGCCTTTAGCTTGTCTGTTTTGACAGGCTTCAAGGCCAGGACCTTTTGCCCTACTGCCAGGGCCCGGTTACGGGCATTCCGGTCGTACCACTATTTCTGCCTGAAGGTTCTCTCGCACCCTCTCGGCGAGGTCCTTCAGTCGATCCCTGAATTCTAGAATGTGCTCTACAACGGAGTGTCCGTCCTCCCCCGCTGAGCCTTCCCAGTGGCCTTTCAATAGGTCTAGGGGTCTCCTTACTGGGCTATGGACTAGGGTTTGCGCCAACAAGTGACTTCAACTTGTTTAAAACTATAATTGATGTCAACAGGCTGATACGCAACCTTACTTTGCACAAACATTTCCATAGCTCAGAACAGACACAGAACGAATCCAAACAGGAGACACAGCCCGAGTTGGAGCAATTATCTTTTTTAGAACAATGTGATCTCATTAATTTGAACAGCCTATTAAGAGAAGGTTTGACATCCCCCACCGAGAGTTGACCAACAAGTTAAATTCAAAAGGCCATCATCCTTTTACCCCATACAATCTAGAAGAGGAAACATCTTGGAAACTTTTTATAAAAGGGTAAAAATGTATTTAGTCAGTTTAAAACAGAAAAAACACTAAAAGTGACCAAAACTTGTCCAGAAAGAAAAGGGAAGCTTTAAAATCTTTAAAAGAGAATGGGGCTATTGTGATCAAGGCAGCTGACAAATGAGGCTCAATAGTAGTTCTCAATAAGGCTTACTATATAGAAGAGGCACATAGACAACTCCTAGACGAGGAAAGCTACACTAAACTCTTTTTAGAAAGAGCTGAAAAATGAATGAAATGAATGAATGAATGAATGAATGAATGAATGAAATGGAAAAAAAAAAAGAATGATTGGATAGCGGGTTTATGGATAGAGATACCTTTGAGTATCTCTTAGTCAAGCACCCTGTCACGCCTATCTTTCACCACCTTCTGAAGGTTCACAAATCTTTGGAACAAGTGAAGGGTAGGCCTAACGTGAGTGGAATAGGGTCCCTCTTTGAAAATTTGTCCCAATGGCTTGATGTTATTCTACAGCCATTTGTGCTTAAACTGCCAAGCTACCTCAAAAATTCCACACATGTCTAAAAACCCTTGAATATGTTATTTGGAGCCCTGATTGTAAATGGGTAACTATTGATGCAGTGTCCCTATATTTCACCATTCCACATACTCAAGGGATTCAAGCGATATGGTTCTTTTTGAGTGAATACTCCACATTTTCAGCATCATTCCAAGATTTTGTGTTACATGTTACAAGGTTTTTGTTAACACACAATTATTTGCTCTATCTTTCGCCAACCTTTATTTAGGTTGGTGGGAGCTGGCCCATGTCTTAGCTCATAACAATCCCTCATCTATAAACGCTTTATAGATGATCTGATACTGGTATGGAAAGGAGGACAGGACAGAGTCTTGGACTTTGTTAATTGGATAAACACCAATGATCTAAATTTGGCATTCACATTTGAGATTCAGGCCTATGGAATTGACTATCTTGATATTTCCATGAGGGGCATGCAGAATGGCAGCATCAGTACCAATAGCTATAGAAAGCCAATATCTGGCAACACTTTTTTGCATGGCAAGAGCTGTCACCCTCCACATGTCCCATACGTGATTGCCAAGGGTCAATTCATACACCTGAAAAGAAATTGCTCCGACCATGCTTTCAAGGGCGCTAGTAAATCGTCTAAAGCAAAGGGGATATAAAAATTCTAATATCCAAAAAGCTAAATCTGAAGTTGAAGTGTGATTGACAGAGAGTCTATACTTACTAAGAGAAATAAAACACCGGAACAACACAAAGGGGTAACATTTGTTACTAACTACAGTGCCCAGTACAAGCAAGTCTGCAGTATTATATGCAAACACTTTGGTCTGCTAAAAGCAGATGACCGATTGGTCAGTACTGTTGATGGAGGGCTTAGGTGTTCTTATTTGAGGACTTGCACCATAGGTAACACTTTGTCCCTGTCTAAATTGAGAGTGTAACCTAGAAGAACAAGATCATGGCTCACTCATAGGGGCATGTTTAGGTGCGGCCACAATAAATGCAAACCATGTGAATATGTAGAGGTATCATCCACCTTTACTTCAGCAGTGACAAATGTCACATACGACATAGAGAAATGTTTAAATTGTTCTTCTTGCTATGTCATTTACATGATTCAGTGCATAAAGTGTAATGTTCAGTACATAGGACTAACCACAGGCGATATTAGATCCCGTATACGGGAACATTTTAGTTCCATTAACACAGCAAAGGCTACAACACCAATTGTACAAAACTTTTCCGTCAAACATAATAAGAACTTGTCAACATTCAGATGGAAAGCCATTGAGCAGGTAGTCACCCCAAAGCGAGGAGGTGACAAAGAGAAACTGTTGTACAAACTGGATTTTCAATCTAGAAACCAGATATCCAGGGGGCCTTAATTCCCAGTATGATTTGATAAACTACTGGGAATAGGCATGTCAGTTTATTTTATGTTACGTTTAATAATATCCTGCAGGGATTTTTTACCGCCATGTTGTATGTGGTTAATTACTGAACACTTCATATACATGAATTCTCAATCAGTATAACTTCCTTGTCCTCAACAGCTGAGTATGTTTAATTTTTATAATCATATCAATCTACATATGAGTTAGTATTTGCGTGACTTGTGGGTGTTTTCAACTTTTTCGGCTCCATTTAAGTTTTTCGGGAATGCAATTTTGCGTTCACGACTTCTCAAAGTCTGTTACCATGACTTTGCAGACAGAAGAGCACAAACTTTTTTCTTCAATTTGCAAATTACCACTTCACTCATAGTCTGGCCCTATGTGGTTACAGTGGCTGCAAACTAATACTTAATATTGAGAGAATTTGACAAGGGTATTCCAATGTACCAGAGAACACCTTTAAAGCAAACTTTTGCATCAATTTTGCACTTTTATAATTTAACAGTCTTGACTTTGTGAATGCTCTTTTGTTTTATAAATGTTTCAGTTTTGCATTGGCTCTATTCATAAGTAAATAAACATGATTCTTTCCTGGGTTACTTAACCCCTTCCAACCGCTATGACGTTCCATGCCGTCCTAACCGCGCTGGGCTTTAGCGACGTTAGGACAGCATGAAAAGTTATAGCCGTTTGGCTGTACTGAAGCCATAACGGCTTCCTAACTGGGATCGTGGGCTGGAGGGTGTGCCTAGCATCATAGTAAATCCCCCCTGACCCGGTCCCATCATTGAAATCACGAGTTTGTATGAACGATTGTGTGATTTACGTTTTTTACTTATTTGTTTTCATCAGGCAAGAAGGGGTTAAACAATAAAAATATAAATCATACCATACTTACAGTTAAACTTGTACACAAATTAGGCCTAAATTAAAAGAGGAGCATACAAACTGTAGCGATAGGGTGTGCTAACATTACTATAGTGCAGTCCATAGCACTTACATTTTTACTCTCATATTACAATTTAAGACAAAAATTTTAGCACTTGAGTGAAAGCCTAAGGTGCCCTAACATTTGGAGGTTGAATAGCATGGAGGTGCTAACTTCCTCACATAATAGGCTTCTATGGGACATGCTGAAAAAGTATTGCTCACACTCTAACCAAAATGTGCGCTAAACCAAGGAGAAATAGTGTAGTTCTTCACAGTTTTAATTTATGCTTTAAATTCACACACAAACATATATATTTTTGGACTGGGAAGTGCTCAAAGGTGTATATGTATGTATGCAGATTTGTATGTTTGTATTTATATATGTGTGTTCACACATATACATGCATACACATACATATGGACACACATATATGCATACGTGCATACAAATCCACGCAAATACATATACACCCTTGAGACCTTCCCAGAAAAAAATTCATATAAACTAAATTGCAAGGACTGGAATTGACCAATATTTCCTAATATATATATATATATATATATATATATATATATATATATATATATATAAAACGCAAGGCACTCACAGGGTTTTAAATCAATAGTAATAGTAGACCCCGAAACGTCAGTATTAAATTACTATTGATTTGCAAGACCCTGTGAGTGACTTCCTTTTTTGCCCTATCTATATGTATGCTTGAAGTGCACCTAGGGCAGTATTATTACCAGGCATGCTTTTACCTTTTTTACTATATATATATATATATATATATATATATATATATATATATATATATATATATATATATATATATATATATATATATATATATATATATATATATATATATATATATATATATACACATGTGTTTGTGTGTATAGACATTTTAAAATATACACAGTACTTAGCTCCTCCAAAATAAAGTGTAAAAACAAAACCTTTCATGAGATTTAATAAAACCTTAGTCTCTACAAAGAAAACATGAACATCAAAACTAATATTAAAAAATATGTCATATATTGATGTTAATTGTAGTACAGGGATTCCAGGTACACTTGAAATGACTTATACAATAGCTAAAATAGCAGAGTGATGAAATAATAATTATTACTGTTATAACTGTCTATTCAACTATAATGCCTCCAGCAGCTTTTAAAGTTTTTTTTTTATTAAGTCACCTATCTCTTTAGTAATAGGAAACATTACAAAATTTCTATTTTAGATTTATAATTGACAGGACTTTATGTTTTGGTAATTATAATCTTTTCCAGTGTGATATTAGGATTACTTAACCTAAGTTCCAAAAAGAACTGTAGCAGTCACATAATCATATTTAGCAAGCAAAAAATATTTTATGGGCTTGTAAGAGTTAAATCATGGTTTACTTTTCAAAGGGCCTGATGATCAAAAACTTACCGGCATGGGGAGAAATCACACAAAAACCTTTTAGAATTTATTTTATAATGTAGAAGTCTCTTCTCCGCATAAAGAATACTAAATAGTAGACATATGCACATCGGAAAAATTAGTTTCGGTTCGTTTCGGACCGATTCTGATTTTTTCAAATTTCAGTTCGGATCATTAGAAATTCAGATACATTCGAATGTATTTATTTCTGATTCAAATGCATTCGGATGCATTCATTTCGGATAGATTCGTAAATTTGGAAGTTCGGTTTGTGTTATGTTGATTCAGATAGTTCCAAGTTACACAAACGGAATTATTTCACTGTTCTATCTCACTAAATGTAATTGTTATACTGAATTGTGAATAGTCCATGGCCATTCGAATGCAGTTGAATACATCTGAACTAATTTGGATTTATTCATTACAAATGCATTCGGATTAGTTTAGTTGTTAGGGTAATTTGGAAATTCAAATAGATTCGAATCTCCGAATTTTGCAAATTCATCCTAATTTAGATTCGGAACTAAATGAATCGCACATGTCTACTAAATAGCGACATAAACATCACATCACTTCCTACTGCTTCTAAACCTCGCTCTAAATAAACTTTCATGATTCAGATAGAGAATGTAATTTTAAACAATTTTCTAATTTACATTTATAACCAATTTTGCTTTGTTCTCTTGGTATTCTTAATTGAAAGCTAAACCTAGGAGTTTCATATGCTAATTTCTAAGCCCTTGAAGTCCGCCTCTTCTCTCAGGGCATTTTGACAGTTTTTCACCACTAGAGGGTGTTAGTTCATGTGTGTCATATAGATAACACTGTGCTCATGCACGTGAAGTTCCAGTGAGCCAGTTTTGATTGGCTAAAATGGATGTCTGTCAAAAGAACTGAAATAAGGGGGCAGTTTGCAGAGGCTTAGATACTGAATAATCACTGAGGTAAAAAGTGCATTTATATAACTGTGTTGGTTATTGAAACTAAGGTATGGGTAATAAAGGGATTATCTATCTTTTTAAACAATAACAATTATGGTGTAGACTGTCCCTTTAATTCACTAGATCGGCAAAATATTTCAAACTATCTCAAACCTCTGCTCGCTTCCATCTCCTCCATTTCCTGCCCTGACCAATTTATCTGTCATTTTTATTCCACTCTTACATCTGTCCTTGACAATTTGGCACCTCCTACCATACCTTAAGTGACGCACTCATCCTTAGCCCTGGGATACTCCTATGACATGCTACCCATGCAGATGTTCCTGTGCTGCTAAGCGACATTGGAGAAAATCCAAGTGTTCAGCTGACTTTCTTCATTACATGTTTATCTTAAACTCCTACTGTTCTGCCCTCAACTTCTCCATGCAGGATTACTTCTCTACTCTTATCTATACTCTTTCTGCAAACACAAAATGTATATTCTCCACTTTTAGTACCCTTTTCTGCCTACCCCACCTCCTATTCCCACTTTTCTCTCAATTCAAGATTTTTCTAACCACTGATTACTTCAGAAACAAAATTATCTGTCAACATACTCCCAAATCTCTAACCCCCTCAACTGTTTGCTGATGTCATAAACACATAAAGCCACAGATTCAGCTGTTTGGCCCCTGCTGCTGAGGAATAACTTTCTGCCCTTTTATCTTCATCTCACCTCACTACCTGTCCCCTTGATCCCATCCGCTCACAACTACTTATCTCTCTCTCTCTCTCTCTCTCTCTCTCTCTCTCTCTCTCTCTCTCTCTCTCTCTCTCTCTCTCTCTCTCTCTCTCTCTCTCTCTCCTACTCTTACTCTAATCCTCATACATATTTTCAATCTCTCCCTCAGCCCTGATATAATTGCTACATCCTTTACAATGCATCCAACTACCAGTCTATTTACCTACTTCCCCTTGCCTGAAAACTCCTAAAAGGCTTGTATATAAATGTTTATCACATTTCCTAACATTAAACTCCCTCATTGATCCTGGCAATCTGGATTTCGTCCCTAAAATTCCACAGAAACAGCAATTATTAAGGTTACTACTACTACTACTACTACTACTACTACTACTACTACTAACTACAGCAAAATCAAAAGGCCACTTTTCTCTCTTAATCCTTCTAAACAGTGGTGGTTCTAGATACATTTTACTGGGGGGCCAAGGTGGGACCAGTGTGTAATCAAGGGGGCATATTAAAAAACAGAAATAAATTATATATTGTGACAAAGCCCTTGCAGGAATAGTCACTTCAGCACGAAATATAGTGGTTTAGGCTTTTTTTATTTTTATCAGCAGTTTTAAACATGGGGTGTACTTCCCCTTTAAAACAAATATAAAACAAACAAAAGCCTACTCCTTTTTAGGAGACTAACTATACATGCAATATTTCCTTACTAGCCAATACTGGGCAGCTAATCTGATCCCAGCTAACAAAAAAATAAAAATAAGCAGAATAGAACAAAGTTTGCTCACCAGTCTCTTGTTTCTACCAGCTATAAATTCAGACATGCAGCAAGGTCTCAAATCCTCCCTCTCTGGAGTAGCCTGCACAATGAGACACTGATTCCCTCTACAGAACTGCTTATAAAGGATCCAAATGATTTAACCAGAATCAGCTGTGGTGAGCTACTAACAAATTAACACTTTGTTAGAGGGGAAAAAGTGACCTTTCCAATCTCCTGCTAACATATACTCCTTCTCTCACCCTGTCACACATCCCCCTCCCCAGCGCAACACCAGTGTGTGAAACGACTGCTGCAAGAAGCCCATGCACACGAGACAGTGCATCAGCATTACCATGGAGCAAACCAGCTCTGTGCTTCACTACAAAAGTAAATGGTTGCAAGGACAAAAACCATCTAGTGACTCGTGAGTTTCTATCTCTGTTGGTGTGCATCCATTTTAACGGAGCATGGTCAGTGACAAGGGTGAAACGCCTTCCCAGTAAATAATACTTTAGAGTCTCCATAGCCCACTTAATAGCTAAGCACTCTTTTTCTATAACAGCATAGCTCTGTTCTCGAGGCAACAATTTCCTGCTTAGATATAGCACTGGATGTTCTTCCTCGCCTATGTACTGTGACAGTACAGCACCCAAACCAACCTCAGAGGCATCTGTCTGTAAGAAAAACTCTTTATCAAAGTCAGGTGCCACGAGGACGGGTTGCACACACGAAGGTCCATAAAGGCCTCCTCTGCCTCTCTGACCCACCTTACTGTGTCTGGACTTCTGGCTTTAATTAGGTTTGTGAGAGGAGCAGCTCTGGTCGCAAAATGGGGTATGAACCTGCGGTAGTAGCCAACAATTCCCAAGAAGGCTCTAACCTGCTTCTTCCTAAGAAGCCTGGGCCAATTCTGTATAGCTCCTATCTTGTTCAATTGGGGTTTCACTAACCCCCTTCTCACTACATAACCTAAATACTTAGCCTCTGCCAATCCAAGAAAACATTTGGAAGGGTTGGCAGTTAATCTAGCTTTCCTAAGGGTGTCTACCACTGCCTCTACTTTCTGCAAATGAGAGTCCCAGTCTGTGATATGGATTATGACATCATCCAAGTACGTAGCGGCATAGTGGGCATGGGGTCTTAATAATTTATCTATGAGCCTCTGAAAAGTGGCTGGAGCTCCATGGAGACCAAAGGGCATCACCTTATATTGAAATAAACCATCTGGGGTTACAAAGGCAGTTTTCTCTCGGGCATTTTAGTGAGGGGTATCTGCCAATACCCTTTAGTTAAATCCACTGTAGAAAGAAATCTGGCCTTAGCTAGCATCTCTACCAGTTCATCAACCCGTGGCATTGGGTAGGCATCAAACTTTGACACTTCATTTAATTTCCTAAAATCATTACAAAATCTGATAGAACCATCTGGTTTAGGTACCAAAACAATTGGGCTAGACCAATTACTATGTGATTCTTCTATTACATCTAATTCAAGCATTTTCTAACCTCTGCTCGTACAGCCATCCTTTTTGCCTCAGGAATCCTGTATGGATTTAAGTGTTACTCCAGGCTCAGTAACAATATCATGGGCAATTTCTTGTGTTCTGCCTGGCATAGGCGAGAAAACATCCTTATTCCTCTCTACCATTTCCTTAACTTCCTTTACTTGTTCAGGTGTTAGCTCTGGTGAAATAGGCACTACTTGTTCTGAGACTTGAGGCTCAGCCCCGGTATTATCTAACTGGGCTAGTAATGTTTCTCTATCCCTCCATGGCTTAAGAAGATTTATGTGGAATATTTGCTCTTTCCTATGTCGGTCAGGCTGGCTAACTTTATAATTCACAGGGCATACCTTTTCTATAATTTCATAAGGTCCCTGCCAATGAGCCAAAAGCTTACTCTCAGCTGTAGGAACCAAAATCATTACCCTGTCACGCTCTTTAAATTCCCTTACAGTAGCACTCTTATTATAATAAAATCTTTGAGTATCCTGAGCTTTTTCCATATATTGGCGAACCAGGGGGAAAACATGAGCCATTCGCTCCTGCATTTTCTCTCTATGCTGCACCACATTAGTACCTGGTACTCCCTGTTCCTCCCAAGTTTCCTTTAGTATGTCCAACATACCTCTCGGATGTCAAGCATACAAAAGTTCAAAAGGAGAAAAACCAGTTGAGCTCTGGGGAATTTCACGTACTGCAAACAATAAGTAAGGAAGCAGTTGATCCCAAACCTTCCCATCTCTACTAACAACTTTCCTTAACATCCACTTAAACCTCTCTACTAGCCCATCTGTCTGTGGGTGATATACCAAGGTTTTCAAAGCCTGTATTTTAAATAACTGGCACAACTCTTTCATTAGACGGGAAACAAAAGGAGTACCTTGGTCAGTTAAAATCTCCTTTGGGATCCCAACCCGTGAAAATACTTGTACCAATTCTTTTGCTATATTTTTAGCATTAGCCTTACGTAGTGGAATGGCCTCAGGGTATCGAGTTGCATAATCCACAATAACAAGAACGTATTGGTGACCACGAGCTGATTTCTCTAATGGGCCTACCAAGTCCATCCCAATCCTATCAAATGGTACATCAATAATTGAGAGGGGTATAAGTGGAGCCCTTAACTTGGGTTTTGAGGATGACAGTTGGCATTCTGGGCAGGAAGCACAATATCTCTTTATTTCTTTGTAAACCCCTGGCCAATAGAACCTCCTCAGGACCCTTTCCTGAGTTTTCTCTACCCCCAGATGTCCACCCAAAAGGTGTGAATGTGCAAAATCTAACACCTTCCTAGTATGAGAGGAAGGCACAACTAGTTGTTCTATCTCTTGACCTTCCTCTGATATTACTCGGTAGAGAAGGTCATTTTTAACCATAAAATATGGGTATACACTTTTTGTTTTACCTTCTACCGGTGCTCCATTAACCTCTACTACCCTGCTCCTTGCATGGTATAGCAAGGGTTCATTAGCTTGTTCTCGCCCAAAGCTACTGCTAATAATGTCTAGTTCACAGGGAACATTTTCAGTAATTTCACTTCCCTGATCTACTTCAGATTCTGTGCACTGAGTGGCCACGCCTTTATTACTACGTTTTCCCTGCTCATTTAACAAAACTTCATTAAGGGCTTTGTTAAATCTGTATTTACTTTTCCTGCGCTCTTTTCTAGATTTACCCCTTTTGGGACTGGATGCATACAAATCAGGGTGAATAAAAGGGAAAACTTCATGTAGACTCCTATCCCCTGCTTCAACCTCTGACTCTCCTTGCTTAGCAGTAAGTTTAGACTGTATTAGGGTGTGAAACTCTGTTAAGTTTCTTCCTATAACCAAGGGATAGGGCAGCCTTGCTACCATTACAGCAGTTATTTGTATTAATTTCCCAAGTATAGAGACACATAACAGCAGTAGGATAAGTAACAACACACCCATGAATACACAGTACCCCTATTGTCTTATTTTTTGCAACTGTGATTGCTCCACTAAATCTCCTGACACTAGAGTTAAGGCACTGCCAGAGTCCACCAAAGCCTCCGTGTCTCTTTTATTAAAGCATACTGACAACCGGAAGGTGTGTATGTTTTCTCCCATGCCTGCTAGGCAAATAAGTCCACAAAAGTCCGATGGTTCTTCTCCTAGGGCACATTGCATTGGTTCTGGTAGGTTTGGGCATCCTGCCCTGACATGTCCTTTGGAACCACACTCAAAGCAGGTTAAAGGGTTCCTCCCCAAACTTGGCAAAGTGTGGTTTATCTGATAGCGATCTACTGGTTCAGCTTCAGACTCACCCTTTTTGTTTCCTGGCCTCTGGGTCCTAAAAGTCTTTTGTTGTCTCAGAGATTCTGAAACAAATTTAGATGGCATAGGACAGGCTTTCTCAAGGTCCCTGACAGCAAGGTATCTTTCCACTTGAGCTACCATAGAATCATATGTAGTGGGGTTTCCTTGTCCTACCCACTCACTGGGGCCACGGGGCAATTCTCGCAAGAATCTGTCAAATACTAGCATTTCAACAATTTATGCAGGACTTTGGGCCTCTGCTCTAAGCCATTTTCATGCCAGATGTATTAAGTCAAACATCTGAGACCTGGGAGCTTTCCCCATGTTGAAATGCCAGTTATAGAAATGCTGGGCTCTCACTGTACATGTTACACCCATTCTGGCAAGAATTTCAGCTTTTAACCGTGTATAGTCTCTAGCAGCTTCTTCTTCCAAGTCATAATAAGCCTTTTGGGCTTCACCGAGGAGAAAAGGAGCAATTATTCCTGCCCATTGGTCTTGTGGCCAGGCTTCCCGTATAGCTGTGCGTTCAAATGCCACCAAAATATGTCTCCACATCATCATCATTTTCTGCCCGTATCCTATTCACACCTTCCGCTTGCCCGTATCCTATTCACACCTTCTGCTTGTGTAGGTGCTCCCTGAGCAGTAATACGCTGCACAACATCATAAAGCATGGCATGATCCTGTTTTTGGGCCTCAGCCAGGGTCCCAATTTGTAAAGCTAAAAGTCTGTTACACTCTTGCTGAGCTGCAACTGATGCTGCAGCCTGACGATTAGTCTCTCGTTGTATAGACGCAGCCTGCAACAGGGCCTGTAAAACATCCTCCATATGTATGTGGGTCTGTACCTTTTAAGGCTTCCAGAATAGTAAAGCAGGCACTAACAATCCCACTTCTGACACCACTGTGACATAGCCCTTGCAGGAATAGTCACTTCAGCACGAAATATAGTGGTTAGGCTTTGTTTTTATCAGCAGTTTTAAACATGGGGTGTACTTCCCCTTTAAAACAAATATAAAACAAACAAAAGCCTACTCCTTTTTAGGAGACTAACTATACATGCAATATTTCCTTACTAGCCAATACTGGGCAGCTAATCTGATCCCAGTTAGCAAAACAAATCAAAATAAGCAGAACAGAACAAAGTTTGCTCACCAGTCTCTTGTTTCTACCAGCTATAAATTCAGACATGCAGCAAGGTCTCAAATCCTCCCTCTCTGGAGTAGCCTGCACAATGAGACACCGATTCCCTCTACAGAACTGCTTATAAAGGATCCAAATGATTTAACCAGAATCAGCTGTGGTGAGCTACTAACAAATTAACACTTTGTTAGAGGGGAACAAGTGACCTTTCCAATCTCCTGCTAAAATACACTTCTTCTCTCACCCTGTCACAATATATATATATATATATATATATATATATATATATATATATATATATATATATATATATATATATATATATATATATATATATATATGTGTGTGTGTGTGTGTGTATAAATGTATATATATTTATAATTTGTGTGTGTATATATGTATGTATGTATATATGTATGTGTATATATATATATATATATATATATATATATATATATATATATATACAGTATACACACATACATACACACACACATATATATACACACATCCATTCACACATATATATATATATATATATATATATATATATATATATATATATATATATATATATATACACATATACATACACACACACCATACATACACATATATATACACACACACACACATATATGTCAGGATAGGTAAAGTCCAGAGTTAGACCCAAATGCTAGAATGAGGTTAATAACACCCTAGCACAGTGAGTATATACCAGGACCTGACCCTGCGACAGCTGTAGTATAATATACTCACAGTAATAGACTGGAAGATGGCACAGCAGGGTCAGGAGAAGAAACTTCGTGTAGATAGGATTAATCAATAGAGTAATCAGGCAAGCGATGTTCAGCAACGTGTAATCAGGAAGATAGGAGTTAACCAGTAGAGTAATCAAGCAAGCAATGTCCAGCAACGTGTAATCAGGCAGATAGGGATTAACCAATAGAGTAGTCAGGTAAGCAATGTCCAGCAACGTGTAATCAGGCAGGTATGAGTTAACCAATAGAGTAGTCAGGTAAGCAGTGTCCAGCAACGTGTAATCAGGCAGGTATGGGTTAACCAATAGAGTAGTCAGGTAAGCAATGTCCAGCAACGTGTAATCAGGCAGGTATGGGTTAACCAATAGAATAGTCAGGTAAGCAGTGTCCAGCAATGTGTAATCAGGCAGGTATGGGTTAACCAATAGAATAGTCAGGTAAGCAGTGTCCAGCAATGTGTAATCAGGCAGGTATGGGTTAACCAATAGAGTAGTCAGGTAAGCAGTGTCCAGCAACGTATAATCAGGCAGGTATGGGTTAACCAATAGAGTAGTCAGGTAAGCAATGTCCAGCAACGAGTAATCAGGCAGGAAGAGGTTAATCAATAGAGTAGTCAGGTAAACAGTGTCCAGCAACGATATGATCAGGCAGGTAGGGGTTCAGGGTTCAGAATAAGAAGGCACAGGTTCAGAATAACACAGGTATAACTTGTACTCACTTAGCCAACGAGTGAAAACAAACAGGCACCGATGAGAGGAGACGCCGGAATAAGAAGGCCTCCTGACGTCATCAGAAGTGCCGACAGGAACAGGGTTGCTAAGCAACCAAGAAAGCGCTACCGCGCTGAGACAGAGGCAGAAGAAAGCGATCAGCAGCTGAGCGATCGCGACAGTGCCCCCACCTCAAGGACCCCTCCGGGGAACACGAACAGGCTTTGAAGGATTCCGGGCGTGGAACTGTTTGATCAAGGCAGAGGCACGGACATGAGAAGCAGGTTCCCAAGAACGTTCAGTGATGGGATATCCCTTCCAATGGACCAAATAGTATAGACGGTTACCTCTTAATCTGGAATCAAGAATTTGACTGATCTCAAATTCTGAAGTACCATCCACAAGGAACGGAGAGGGAACTCTACATTTGGTGGAAAACCGGTTAGAGACTGCTGGTTTAAGAAGAGATACGTGAAAGACAGGGTGAATCTTCAAGTTGTCAGGTAATGCCACCCTGTAGGCAGTAGAACATACCTTGGAAACAATCCTGAATGGTCCGATGAATTTGGGGCTCAATTTAGCACAGGGTTGTTTGAGTCGGATGAATCTGGTGGAAATCCAAACCTTGTCTCCAGTCCGAAAAGAGGGCGCCTTCCGGCGTCTGCGATCAGCAAATCGTTTATACTTTCGAGTAGAGAGAAGAAGAATTTCCCGAATCTTCTTCCAGTGTTTACAAAGACTTCTCACTGTACGATCTGCTCCAGGAACTCCAGAACCTCCCGAAGACATAGGAAAAGTTCTAGGTTCGAATCCATAGGCTGCCTTGAAAGGAGAAGTCTGTAAAGAAGAGTTGAAGCGGGAATTGTAAGCTAGTTCTGCTAAAGGAAGAAGTTGAGACCAATTGGAGTGCTGATGATTAACATAGTGCCTGAGATTGATTTACCCGCTCAGTTTGACCGTTGGACTGAGGATGATGAGCAGTAGAAAGAGATATGGTAACTCCAAACTGTTTGCACAGGGATTTCCAAAATCTTGAGACAAATTGAACTCCTCGATCAGAAACGATGTCCAAAGGAAAACCATGTAATCTGGTGATATGGAGAATAAACAATTCAGCGAGTTTCTGGGCCGATGGTAATCCAGTTAATGGAACAAAATGAGCTGCTTTGGAAAACCTATCTACCACCACCCATATGGCATTGTTTCCGGCAGAATTAGGAAGATCTGAAATAAAGTCCATGGAAACATGAGACCAGGGATAATACGGAACAGGCAGAGGTTGTAAGAGACCAAGAGGTAAAGATGAAGACAGTTTATTTGAGGTACAGGAATGACAAGCTGCAACATACTCCTTGACATCTTTGCCCATGGAAGGCCACCAGACATGTTGTTTGAGTCTCCACAAAGTATTACGCACTCCAGGATGTCCAGACAGAACATTATCATGAGCCCAACGAAGAAGTTTTAGGCGGAATTCAGTAGGTACAAATAAGATCCCAGGAGGTATGTTTTAAGATGAAGGAACAGAAGCTTGAGCAGACTGTAATGCTTGTAAAGGAAACATAGATAACTGAGCCAGAACTTTAGCAGGGCGGAGAATGGGTTCAGAATCCAGAAATGTAGAATCAGAAGCCATAAATTGTCTAGACAAAGCGTCTGCTTTCGTATTCTTAGAGCCAGGAATATAAGAGAGGACAAAATAAAATCTGGAGAAGAACAGAGCCCATCGGGCTTGACGTGAGTTGAGGCGTTTGGCAGTATGAAGATACAGAAGATTTTTATGGTCTGTGAGTATAAGAAATGGTTGAACAGTGCCTTCCAGCAGATGTCTCCATTCTTCCAAAGCCATTTTAATAGCTAACAGTTCTTTGTTACCAACGTCATAATTAAGTTCGGACGTATTGAACTTCTTGGAGAAAAATCCCACAGGAAGGATCTTGCTAGAAACAGGATTCCGCTGAGAAAGTACTGCCCCAGCAGCAATCAGAGAAGCATCCACTTCAAGAATGAATTGGAGAGTCGGAACAGGATGGCAAAGAATGGGAGCCGAAGTAAATGCAGACTTTAGAGATTCAAATGCCTGTAAGGCTTGATCAGACCAATGCTTGCAATCCTGACCCTTTTTAGTAAGAGCAGTAAGGGGTGCCGAGATGTTAGCAAAGTCCTTTATGAACTTACGATAGTAATTGGCAAACCCCAGGAACCTTTGAAGAGATTTTAAGGAAGTAGGTCTAGGCCAATCTAGAATAGCCGACAGTTTGTCAGAATCCATCTTGAATCCAGACGGTGAAATAATGTAACCCAGGAAAGGAATAGATTCTTGATGAAAAGAACACTTTTCAAGCTTGGCAAAGAGAAAATTTTCACGTAATCTCTGGAGTACTAATGTAATATGATGAATGTGATCCTGTACAGTCCGGGAATAAATCAGAATATCATCAAGATAGATAATAACGAATTGATTAAGATAGTCTCTAAATATTTCATTAACAAAATGTTGAAAAACTGCAGGGGCATTGCATAACCCAAAAGGCATAACTAAATATTCGTAGTGTCCAAACCTAGTGTTGAAGGCAGTTTTCCACTCGTCCCCTTTACGAATTCTGACCAAATTATATGCCCCACGAAGATCCAATTTGGTAAAGATGGAAGCACCCTGGAGACGATCAAATAATTCGGGAATGAGAGGGAGTGGATAACAATTCTTGATTGTAATTTGATTAAGAGCTCGATAATCAATGCAAGGACGAAGACCTCCATCTTTCTTTTCCACAAAGAAAAAACCTGCCCCTACTGGAGAAGAAGAAGGACGGATAAAACCTCGGGCCAAATTATCCTTGATATATTCCTCAAGTGAAACATTTTCTTGACGAGAAAGTGGGTAAGTTTTACCCTTAGGTAGAGGTGCTCCTGGTAGTAAGTCAATGGGACCATCAAAGGTCCGGTGAGGAGGTAATACTTCAGCATCTTTTTTAGAAAAGACATCACAAAAAGAATGATATTGTTCAGGCAAAGAATCAGGAATGTCTAAAACTGCCACAACAGTACTAGAAGTTTTGGGAGCAGAATGAGAGGAAACTGTGGGGAAGAGATGATGTCAAAGCAAATGGTTTCGGAATGAAGTACTCCTACAGACATGAGAAGTGGAATGGTAGAATGTCGAATGAAACCAGAACCTAAAGGTTGACCACTGACAGTAGTGACCTTAATTATTTGGCTCTTGGAAAGCAAAGGAATACGAAAAACATTGACAAACTCCGAATCCATAAACATTCCTGCAGCTCCAGAGTCGATGAGTGCTTGAGCCTGAAATTTGGTGTTGCCAAAGTGGACAGTAACTGGAACAAACAGCTTGGGATTGAGGGAAGAAAAAGAACTTCGGCTTAACTCAGTCCCTCTTCCTGGAGTTAAGCCCTGGCTTTTACTGGACGAGTTGGACAATCTTTTAAGATATGCCCCTTAATACCGAAGTAAAGACATAGTCCCAGATTACGCCTTCTGAGACGTTCAGCTTCTGATAATTTAATAGCACCAACCTCCATGGGTTCACTTGACTCAGAGATAGAAGTATTTGGAGTAGGAAGTTTTGGAGACTGAGGCATAGGACGAAAGGAAGATCTGATAAAGGATCTTCTGTTACGGTCACGTTCATGGAGACGCTCAGAGTAACGAGCATCAAGCTTGATACATAAGTTGATAAGATCTTCTAGAGAATCGGGAAGATCCCTATAAACCAATTCATCTTTCAAACGGTCACAAAGACCTTTACGAAATGCTGCATGATTCCACATAGTTTCAGCAGCTAAAGTCCGGAATTCTATAGCGTATTGTGCTACAGAAAGAGATCCCTGTCTTAAATCTAAAAGTCCTGCTTCAGCCGCCGCTGATCTACCAGGTTTATCAAACACAGAAGAAAATATAGATACAAAAATGTCAATATCCTGGAGCAAAGGATCATCCTTTTCCAACAGTGGAGAAACCCAAGCCAGGGCTTTACCCTTCATAAGAGAAATTAAAAAGGTGATCTTGGAGGAAGAAGAAACAAACATCTGAGGATATTTCTGAAGTGAAGGCGGCACTGATTAAGAAATCCTCGACAGTCTTCAGGATTGCCGTCATATTTATCCGGTAGTGGAATTCTAGGAATAAATTGTTCTGCAGGTTGTGGTGGATTAAACGCAGGGTTAGAGCTGGCCGCAGGAACAACAGAAGTTGCAGAGACTTGAGAAGGTGGAGACAGATTATGCAAGAGAGCAGTTATTTGATCCAATTTAGAATCCAGGGATTGCAGGTGTGCAGAGTGGGTTCCAAGAAGCTGTCCCTGTAGAGCCACAGCTCTGGATAACTCACCAGGGTCCATTATATGGCCTGTTTGTAATGTCAGGATAGGTAAAGTCCAGAGTTAGACCCAAATGCTAGAATGAGGTTAATAACACCCTAGCACAGTGAGTATATACCAGGACCTGACCCTGCGACAGCTGTATTATAATATACTCACAGTAATAGACTGGAAGATGGCACAGCAGGGTCAGGAGAAGAAATTTCGTGTAGATAGGATTAATCAATAGAGTAATCAGGCAAGCGATGTTCAGCAACGTGTAATCAGGAAGATAGGGGTTAACCAGTAGAGTAATCAAGCAAGCAATGTCCAGCAACGTGTAATCAGGCAGATAGGGATTAACCAATAGAGTAGTCAGGTAAGCAATGTCCAGCAACGTGTAATCAGGCAGGTATGAGTTAACCAATAGAGTAGTCAGGTAAGCAGTGTCCAGCAACGTGTAATCAGGCAGGTATGGGTTAACCAATAGAGTAGTCAGGTAAGCAATGTCCAGCAACGTGTAATCAGGCAGGTATGGGTTAACCAATAGAGTAGTCAGGTAAGCAGTGTCCAGCAACGTGTAATCAGGCAGGTATGGGTTAACCAATAGAGTAGTCAGGTAAGCAGTGTCCAGCAACGTATAATCAGGCAGGTATGGGTTAACCAATAGAGAAGTCAGGTAAGCAATGTCCAGCAATGAGTAATCAGGCAGGAAGAGGTTAATCAATAGAGTAGTCAGGTAAACAGTGTCCAGCAACGATATGATCAGGCAGGTAGGGGTTCAGGGTTCAGAATAAGAAGGCACAGGTTCAGAATAACACAGGTATAACTTGTACTCACTTAGCCAACGAGTGAAAACAAACAGGCACCGATGAGAGGAGACGCCGGAATAAGAAGGCCTCCTGACGTCATCAGAAGTGCCGACAGGAACAGGGTTGCTAAGCAACCAAGAAAGCGCTACCGCGCTGAGACAGAGGCAGAAGAAAGCGATCAGCAGCTGAGCGATCGCGACAATATATATATATATATATATATATATATATATATATATATATATATATATATATTGTGACAGAAAGCAAGGCCTGGTTATAAATGGAAGATATTTAAGACCAAGCATTGTACATGCTATTTCTCCTTTCAGTTAAAACCCCAGGGAGAAAGAGTGTGTATTTGATTATGCAGTTGATAAACTGTGTTCTGGGTCCCTGGGGTTTGGGATAATTGGAGAGAGGGTGGGCCATTATCCCAGACAGCTGTGAAGCTGTCCAGCAGCTAATCACAGGTGTGGCTAATTATAAGTTGTGAGGGTTTAAATAGCAGCCTCACTTAGGCCTTGAGAGAGAGATATACAGCTACAGAAGCTGGTGTGTGTGTTTGTTACACTGTGTAAAAGACTTTTGTTCCTGTGAACTATAAAAGGACATTATTTTTACAAAGCACTTGTGGAATGCTGTGAAGTGCTGGGACACATTTAAAAGCACTTAAATTTGCTGCAGAGGAAGGATTTCCCTCTTTTGGAAATGAACTGCCTGTTTGTTATTGCTGTGAAAAATAAAGCTTTTTAAACTACAGTGGATTGTCCTGTGCTGCATTTGTGCCCTAGAAGACCGTGGTTAAAAGTGTTCCTGTCACACTTGGTGGAGATGCCGGGGAACCACGTTGTATGTCTGTGGGCATAATAATCTGCAAGCAACATGGAGGAAGTCATTACAGCTTTGATCCATTCTAATGCTATACAGCAGGAGACTAACAGAAAAGCTACTGAAAATAGTGCAGCACTGCAACAGTTGGTCTTGGCCCAGTCAGAGAGTGCTATGCTGCTGGCTAAATCACAGAAGGAGAACACTGAATTGTTGATTCAACAGATGGCTGCTGTGCAAGCTGAGACATTCAGGAAGACCCGGGAGGAGCAGCAAAGTACTACACAGACTCTGCAACGAGAGGTTCAAGCCATATCAGAAAGACTGAACTCTGAATATGTTGGTGGCAGCCAAGGTTCCAGAGTAATAAGGGCTAGTCATTATCTTCAAAAAATGACAGCAGCTGATGATGTTGAGGCGTATCTTTTGGCATTTGAACGCACAGCAGAAAGAGAAAAATGGCCGACAGTTGAGTGGGCGAGTATACTTGCGCCATTTCTTAGTGGTGAACCTCAGAAGGCCTACTTTGATTTAGAGCCAGCACAAGCCGGTGACTATGAGAAATTGAAAGCAGAAATCCTTGCACGCCTGGGGGTGACTTCGGCAGTCCGTGCACAAAGATTCCATTCCTGGATGTTTTCATCTCATAATGCTGCAAGATCCCAGATGTTCGACCTTATACACCTTGCCAGGAAGTGGCTGCAACCAGAGGTTAATTCGGCTACCAAAATAGTGGAACTACTGGTGATGGACCGGTTTCAGCGTGGACTACCTACTTCCCTGCAGCGGTGGGTTAATCAAGGTGATCCTCAAATAGCGGATCAGTTGATTGTATTGGTCGAAAGATTTATAGCTTCAGGAGAAGTTTTGCAACAATCTTCAATGGATCAGCCCCACAATCCCAAGTCCCAGAGCTCTACAAGAACTGGTAAGACTGTTCAGGGGATAAAGGGGATAAGAGAGCAGCAGGTGTATAGGCAAAACACCAGAGACATTTCCCCAGGAGTTAAGGAAACATTTAAATATAACCAACCTGTAAGATGTTTTAAATGTAATGAGGTTGGGCATATTGCTAGAGACTGTGATAAAGATGAATTTATGGACTGTAATGTTGCACATTCACTATTGTCTAATAGCAACAGCTCTGTTAATAATGATTCCCATTGGTGTACTGTGATGGTTAATGGTAAAGTGTCTAGGGCTTTGCTTGATTCAGGAAGTATGGTCACACTAGTGGCTAAATCTTTAGTACCAGATGCAATATTAGATTATGGGGAAAAATGGGAATTATCTGTGTTCATGGAGATAAACGGGAATATCCTACAGCTGAGGTGGAGATTGAGACTCAGTGTGGCAAATTAAAATATTGTGTTGGTGTAGTACCAAATTTAGCCCATGAGGTGGTGATAGGGAGAGATTTTCCAAAATTTCTGGAGTTATGGGAATCTCCAGAAATATGTCAAACTTCTGATATTTATGTATTTCCTTTCTCTGAAACTGATTTTGAAGGGGGTTCCATTGAAAAGGAGAAAAATAAGATTTATTGCCCTATGCCTGTATTAGTAGGTGATCAACCTTCTCAGAGTAATGAAGTACCAAGTACTAGCTCGGAAAATATTGATGATTTGATAGATCTGGTTGGTGGCCCTGGTAATTTTAAAAAAGCCCAATGGGAGGATCCAACATTGGTAGAGGCAAGAAATAATATCAGGGTTATAAATGATGTTGTGACACAGCCAGGAAATGTATTACCCTATCCTTATTTTGAAGCAGTTAATGATTTGGTATATTGTGTAGAGAAGAAAGGAACAGACATTGTTAAACAACTTTTGGTGCCCCAGACTTTTAGGAACACTGTTTTAAGTCTTGCACATAACCACATTCTAGGGGGGCATTTGGGAGTTGAGAAAACCAAAGAGAGAGTTCTTAGAAGGTTTTATTGGCCAGGGATATTTGTAGCCATCAAGGATTATTGTGCTTCATGCCCTAAGTGTCAACTTACAGCTCCTGCTAAAGATTTTCGTAACCCTTTAGTGCCCTTGCCTATAATTGATGTGCCTTTTGAAAGAATTGCTATGGACTTGGTGGGTCCGTTGGTTAAATCTGCTAGAGGACATCAGTATATACTGGTAATCCTTGATTATGCTACACGCTATCCTGAGGCAGTTCCCCTTCGTAACAGCTCTGCAAAGTCCATAGCAAAAGAACTCATGCTAATGTTTAGCAGGGTCGGGATACCTAAGGAAATTTTGACAGACCAAGGAACTCCATTTATGTCCAGGGTTACAAAAGAATTGTGTAAGTTGTTTGGCATAAAACAACTAAGGACCTCAGTATATCACCCTCAGACTGATGGTTTAGTAGAAAGGTTTAACAAAACTCTCAAAAGTATGCTAAGAAAGGTAATTGACACAGATGGGAGAAATTGGGACCTTCTGTTACCCTATTTAATGTTCTCTATCAGGGAGGTTCCCCAGGCTTCTACAGGTTTTTCCCCATTTGAACTGTTATATGGGCGGCATCCCAGGGGATTACTAGATATAGTTAAAGAGACTTGGGAGCAAGAGACAACACCTTATCGAAGTATTATTGAACATATTTCCCAAATGCAGGATCGTATGGAAGCTGTCATGCCCATTGTAAGGGAACATATGGGAAAAGCACAGGAAGCACAAAAGTACAGCTACAACCGTAATGCTAGAGCCAGGGTGTTTCAACCTAGGGATAGGGTGTTAGTTCTGGTCCCTACAGTTGAAAATAAATTCTTGGCTACTTGGCAGGGCCCATATGAGATAATTGAGAAAGTGGGTGATGTTAATTACAAAGTAAGTCAGCCAGGGAGAAGGAAACCTGAGCAAATATATCATATAAATCTGTTAAAACCTTGGAAAGATAGGGAAGTTTTAGTTGCCTTAAAACCGACAGAACTCCCTGTCACTGAACCAGAGGTAAATATATCAGAAACCCTATCTGTACATCAGAAGCGAGAGGTCAAGGATTTTATTAGAAGAAACAAAGAGGTATTTTCTGTGGTACCGGGAAAAACTAATGTTATTAAGCATGACATAATAACAGAACCAGGGAAGAAGGTCTGCCTTAAACCCTATAGGGTCCCTGAGGCTCGTAGAAAGGCTATTAAACTGGAGGTAGAAAAAATGTTAAAGCTTGGGGTAATTGAGGAATCACAAAGTGAGTGGAACAGTCCAATCGTGCTTGTTCCAAAGCCGGATGGTTCATTAAGGTTCTGTAATGACTTTCGTAAGCTTAATTGTGTTTCCAAATTTGACACCTACCCAATGCCTAGAGTAGATGAGTTAATAGAAAGGCTAGGAAAAGCACGTTATCTCACTACAATTGATTTAACGAAAGGGTATTGGCAGGTGCCTCTCACTAGTCAAGCAAAGGAAAAGACAGCTTTTTCAACCCCAGAGGGCTTATTTCAGTATACGGTGTTGCCATTTGGTTTACATGGGGCCCCGGCAACATTCCAGAGGATGATGGATAGAATTCTGAAACCCCATGTTCGTTATGCGGCAGCATATTTGGATGATGTTATAATTTATAGTACAGATTGGGAATCCCATCTTCCAAAAGTTCAAGCAGTACTTGATGCAATACGGTCCGCTGGGTTAACTGCCAATCCTGCAAAATGTACTGTTGGTTTACAGGAAGCTAAGTACTTGGGTTATACTATTGGTAGAGGATTAGTTAAACCTCAGACAACAAAAATAGAGGCCATACAGAACTGGCCACAGCCTCTAACTAAAAAACAAGTAAGAGCATTTATTGGGATAACTAGTTATTATAGAAAGTTTATCCCGAATTTCGCTACAATTGCGGCACCCTTGACGGATCTCACAAAAGCAAGGGCCCCAATTATGATAAAATGGTCCCCAGAAGCAGAACAAGCTTTTAAGCAGTTGAAAGATGCCCTTTGTGCCCATCCAGTTTTGGTAACCCCCAATTTCGCTAAAGATTTTATTGTACAGACAGATGCCTCTGATGTTGGTTTAGGAGCAGTTCTCTCGCAGGAGTGTCAGGGAGAAGAGCATCCTGTCCTTTTCCTAAGCAGAAAACTTATTTCACAGGAAAAGAACTATTCTATAGTGGAGAAAGAATGCCTTGCCATTAAGTGGGCTTTAGAGACCCTTAGGTACTATCTGTTGGGAAGAAAATTTAAATTAATAACAGATCATGCTCCTCTCACATGGATGAGTCAGAATAAGGAAACAAATTCAAGGGTTACTAGGTGGTTTCTTAGCTTGCAACCCTTCAATTTTACTGTTGAGCACAGGGCCGGTCTTTTGCAGGGCAATGCTGATGGTTTGTCTCGGGTACATTCATTGATGTCCATGGTCGCTCAACCCACTGGGTGTGAGCTGGGGGGGAGGATATGTGACAGAAAGCAAGGCCTGGTTATAAATGGAAGATATTTAAGACCAAGCATTGTACATGCTATTTCTCCTTTCAGTTAAAACCCCAGGGAGAAAGAGGGTGTATTTGATTATGCAGTTGATAAACTGTGTTCTGGGTCCCTGGGGTTTGGGATAATTGGAGAGAGGGTGGGCCATTATCCCAGACAGCTGTGAAGCTGTCCAGCAGCTAATCACAGGTGTGGCTAATTATAAGTTGTGAGGGTTTAAATAGCAGCCTCACTTAGGCCTTGAGAGAGAGATATACAGCTACAGAAGCTGGTGTGTGTGTTTGTTACACTGTGTAAAAGACTTTTGTTCCTGTGAACTATAAAAGGACATTATTTTTACAAAGCACTTGTGGAATGCTGTGAAGTGCTGGGACACATTTAAAAGCACTTAACTTTGCTGCAGAGGAAGGATTTCCCTCTTTTGGAAATGAACTGCCTGTTTGTTATTGCTGTGAAAAATAAAGCTTTTTAAACTACAGTGGATTGTCCTGTGCTGCATTTGTGCCCTAGAAGACCGTGGTTAAAAGTGTTCCTGTCACAATATATATATATACACACACAAATACACACATACATACACAAACACATATACACACATACATACACACACATAATTACATACATACACATACATATATATATATATATATATATATATATATATATATGTATATATATATATATATATATATACACACACAACCATACACATATACTCACACACATACACACATACATATATATATATATATATATATACACACACAAATACACACATACATACACAAACACATATACACACATACATACACACACATAAGTAAATACATACACATACATATATATATATATATATATATATATATATATATATATATATATATATATATATATATATATACATACATACACACACAACCATACACATACAGGGAGTGCAGAATTATTAGGCAAGTTGTATTTTTGAGGATTAATTTTATTATTGAACAACAACCATGTTCTCAATGAACCCAAAAAACTCATTAATATCAAAGCTGAATATTTTTGGAAGTAGTTTTTAGTTTGTTTTTAGTTTTAGCTATTTTAGGGGGATATCTGTGTGTGCAGGTGACTATTACTGTGCATAATTATTAGGCAACTTAACAAAAAACAAATATATACCCATTTCAATTATTTATTTTTACCAGTGAAACCAATATAACATCTCAACATTCACAAATATACATTTCTGACATTCAAAAACAAAACAAAAACAAATCAGTGACCAATATAGCCACCTTTCTTTGCAAGGATACTCAAAAGCCTGCCATCCATGGATTCTGTCAGTGTTTTGATCTGTTCACCATCAACATTGCGTGCAGCAGCAACCACAGCCTCCCAGACACTGTTCAGAGAGGTGTACTGTTTTCCCTCCTTGTAAATCTCACATTTGATGATGGGCCACAGGTTCTCAATGGGGTTCAGATCAGGTGAACAAGGAGGCCATGTCATTAGATTTTCTTCTTTTATACCCTTTCTTGCCAGCCACGCTGTGGAGTACTTGGACGCGTGTGATGGAGCATTGTCCTGCATGAAAATCATGTTTTTCTTGAAGGATGCAGACTTCTTCCTGTACCACTGCTTGAAGAAGGTGTCTTCCAGAAACTGGCAGTAGGACTGGGAGTTGAGCTTGACTCCATCCTCAACCGAAAAGGCCCGACAAGCTCATCTTTGATGATACCAGCCCAAACCAGTACTCCACCTCCACCTTGCTGGCGTCTGAGTCGGACTGGAGCTCTCTGCCCTTTACCAATCCAGCCATGGGCCCATCCATCTGGCCCATCAAGACTCACTCTCATTTCATCAGTCCATAAAACCTTAGAAAAATCAGTCTTGAGATATTTCTTGGCCCAGTCTTGACGTTTCAGCTTGTGTGTCTTGTTCAGTGGTGGTCGTCTTTCAGCCTTTCTTACCTTGGCCATGTCTCTGAGTATTGCACACCTTGTGCTTTTGGGCACTCCAGTGATGTTGCAGCTCTGAAATATGGCCAAACTGGTGGCAAGTGGCATCTTGGCAACTGCACGCTTGACTTTTCTCAGTTCATGGGCAGTTATTTTGCGCCTTGGTTTTTCCACACGCTTCTTGCGACCCTGTTGACTATTTTGAATGAAACGCTTGATTGTTTGATGATCACGCTTCAGAAGCTTTGCAATTTTAAGAATGCTGCATCCCTCTGCAAGATATCTCACTATTTTTGACTTTTCTGAGCCTGTCAAGTCCTTCTTTTGACCCATTTTGCCAAAGGAAAGGAAGTTGCCTAATAATTATGCACACCTGATATAGGGTGTTGATGTCATTAGACCACACCCCTTCTCATTACAGAGATGCACATCACCTAATATGCTTAATTGGTAGTAGGCTTTCGAGCCTATACAGCTTGGAGTAAGACAACATGCATAAAGAGGATGATGTGGTCAAAATACTCATTTGCCTAATAATTCTGCACTCCCTGTATACTCACACACATACACACACATATATATATATATATATATATACACACACACACAAATTCATACACATAAACACACACACATACATATATGCATATATACATATATACATACAGTACACATATACACACACACACACATACATACGTACATACACACACTGAGTAGAAAAAAAGAAAAGAAAAAAAAGAAAATTTCAATGAAAATGGTGTCAAATAATTATTTACATACATTAGAAAAATAAGGAAAACACTCCAGCAGTCATTATAGAGTTGTGGAGGTGAGAGGGCAGACTTAGAACTCTTCTGTTCTGGCAGTGTACAGGCTAGAGAGAACGTCTGCAAAACCAACCAGTGACACTTCTGGAACTCTTGTCTGCAGACTGCAGCTGTAAGATGCCCCGCCCCACAACAACCCGGGAACTGTAGCACATCTCTGAAAGGGTAGGGGGCACAATTTTGCTTCACTTTGTTAACCCAACAATTTGACTATACAGCGTTTCAGGGACAGGGAAGCAGATAAATAGCCTTGATCTTGTCTGGTATTTTTCAGTCAGCTCAGTGGCCAGCTCCGGGGGACCACAAGGGGGGCCAGGGACATTTTTACAGGGGCACTGGCCCCTGTGGGCCCCTGTGTAGAACCACCCCTGCTTCTAAATCTGTCTGCAGCCTTTGACACTGTTGACCACCCTCTCTTGTTCCAAATTCTCCAATCTTTTGGCATCTGTGACACAGCCCTCTCTTGGTTCTTCTCCTCCCTGTCTACCTGGACCTTTAGTGTAACCTTTTCTGGCTTAGCCTCTGACCCTTTACCCCTTTCTGTTGGGGTACCCCAAGCCTCTTTCCTTGGTCCCCTTCTCTCCTCAATTTAAACATCATCCTTAGGTTCCTTTATAAAGTCCCACAGGTTTCAATATCATTTGTATGCTGATGATACCCAAATCTTCCTCTCTGCACCAGATCTATCTTCTTTCTTACTAACTGTCCTTCTAATATTTCATCTTGAATGTTCTCTCCCTACATTAAGCTTAATCTCTCCAAAACTGAGCTCCTTATCTTCCACTCCTTCCAAAATCTCTACCCCCAACCTTTTATAAGTGTTAATAATAAGATCATTACCCCAAAAATGCATGCCTGATGTCTTGGAGTCACACTTGACTCAGATCTCTCTTTCACTCCCCACATCCAGTATTTGGCCAATTCCTGCCTCTTCCACCTTAAAAAACTCTCCAAAACTCTCCAGTTCCTCATACAAGTCACAACTAAGACTTTAATTCACTCTCTTTATTTCCTGCCTTGACTATTGCAACTCTAACCTCTCTGGCCTCCCTAGCTTCCGTCTATCTCCCTTACAATCCATAAGAAATGCCTTTGCCAGCCTGATCTTTCTTACACTCACTTCTTATCTGCTGCACCTTTCTAACTATCCCTTCACTGGCTTCCTCTAACCTCCAGAATAAAATACAAAATCCTGACATTCAAGGCTCTCAATAACTCTGCTCCCCCCTAGATCTCCGACCTCGTCTCCAGATAGTATCCCCCTGTTCTCTTTGATCTGTTCACGACTTCCTTTCCTCCTCTTCTCTTTCTACCTCATATTCCCATCTACAAGACTTATCCAGATTGCCCCCTCATATCTCTCTGCCTTACTCCACAAGACCCTCCCTTAGTTTTCAAACTTTTATGCCCTCAGTAAATACTCTACTTTTCAGGGATGCATGCAATATACACTAACATTATCTACTAAAAAAATATTACAAACAAAATGTAATCCAAAGTTATTTGCGCTCAAAGATATGAAGTCTCAGGTGTTAGGAAAAAAAGGACTGCAAAATGCATTAACATTGACATACATACATATACATGTCTAAATGTTTATATGTATGTACCTATGTATTTATATGTGTATATATGTATTTACAGACATATATACTCATATAAACAAAAAAATGCATATGTACACAAATGGGTATATATATATATATATATATATATATATATATATATATATATATATATATATATATATACAGGGAGTGCAGAATTATTAGGAAATTGAGTATTTTGACCACATCATCCTCTTTATGCATGTTGTCTTACTCCAAGCTGTATAGGCTCGAAAGCCTACTACCAATTAAGCATATTAGGTGATGTGCATCTCTGTAATGAGAAGGGGTGTGGCCTAATGACATCAACACCCTATATCAGGTGTGCATAATTATTAGGCAACTTCCTTTCCTTTGGCAAAATGGGTCAAAAGAAGGAATTGACAGGCTCAGAAAAGTCAAAAATAGTGAGATATCTTGCAGAGGGATGCAGCACTCTTAAAATTGCAAAGCTTCTGAAGCGTGATCATCGAACAATCAAGCGTTTCATTCAAAATAGTCAACAGGGTCGCAAGAAGCGTGTGGAAAAACCAAGGCGCAAAATAACTGCCCATGAACTGAGAAAAGTCAAGCGTGCAGCTGCCAAGATGCCACTTGCCACCAGTTTGGCCATATTTCAGAGCTGCAACATCACTGGAGTGCCCAAAAGCACAAGGTGTGCAATACTCAGAGACATGGCCAAGGTAAGAAAGGCTGAAAGACGACCACCACTGAACAAGACACACAAGCTGAAACGTCAAGACTGGGCCAAGAAATATCTCAAGACTGATTTTTCTAAGGTTTTATGGACTGATGAAATGAGAGTGAGTCTTGATGGGCCAGATGGATGGGCCCGTGGCTGGATTAGTAAAGGGCAGAGAGCTCCAGTCCGACTCAGACGCCAGCAAGGTGGAGGTGGAGTACTGGTTTGGGCTGGTATCATCAAAGATGAGCTTGTGGGGCCTTTTCGGGTTGAGGATGGAGTCAAGCTCAACTCCCAGTCCTACTGCCAGTTTCTGGAAGACACCTTCTTCAAGCAGTGGTACAGGAAGAAGTCTGCATCCTTCAAGAAAAACATGATTTTCATGCAGGACAATGCTCCATCACACGCGTCCAAGTACTCCACAGCGTGGCTGGCAAGAAAGGGTATAAAAGAAGAAAATCTAATGACATGGCCTCCTTGTTCACCTGATCTGAACCCCATTGAGAACCTGTGGCCCATCATCAAATGTGAGATTTACAAGGAGGGAAAACAGTACACCTCTCTGAACAGTGTCTGGGAGGCTGTGGTTGCTGCTGCACGCAATGTTGATGGTGAACAGATCAAAACACTGACAGAATCCATGGATGGCAGGCTTCTTTTGAGTGTCCTTGCAAAGAAAGGTGGCTATATTGGTCACTGATTTGTTTTTGTTTTGTTTTTGAATGTCAGAAATGTATATTTGTGAATGTTGAGATGTTATATTGGTTTCACTGGTAAAAATAAATAATTGAAATGGGTATATATTTGTTTTTTGTTAAGTTGCCTAATAATTATGCACAGTAATAGTCACCTGCACACACAGATATCCCCCTAAAATAGCTATAACTAAAAACAAACTAAAAACTACTTCCAAAACAATTCAGCTTTGATATTAATGAGTTTTTTGGGTTCATTGAGAACATGGTTGTTGTTCAATAATAAAATTAATCCTCAAAAATACAACTTGTCTAATAATTCTGCACTCCCTGTATATATATATATATATATATATATATATATATATATATATATATATATATGTGTATACAAGAATAGATACAGCGCCTATATATCCATTTAAAATATGGGTGGTGTATGGGAATATGAGTGAAAACTAGAGCTGATTATTAGAAAAATAATAGCAATTAAAAGAATATTTAAAAAATATAAATTATTAGAATCAATTATGCTTGAAGAATGATGAATAGATTATGAAACAGTGTTCATATGAGTCTTTAGACAATATATAGTCCGTAGTAAATCTTCATAAGCAGTTGGTATCAGTAAATAGATGGTATGTAATACCCTTACCAGATAATACCTCAATCTGATGAGGTAAGTATGCCGCACTGGGGGTATATACAGATGGTAGAATCTTCTCCTTGTATTCAGATGTGGTGCCTCTTGGGTTTTCGTGAGCCTCCTGGAGTATGCAGGGATATGTTTCTTGTTGTAGATAAATCCCTTGTATTTCCTTTATGTTGGTAATTAGCCTCTTGGAGTACCTTTTCTGTCTTGGTATACACTACATTTATACTGGACAGACGGTCAGGTAGAGTGCGTTGCAGCTGTTACCAAGCTTCCATCAATGCTGCCTGGTACAGCAGGGTTTTCTTTATACAGAGACAGACGCTGTCTGCACAATACACACAAGTGTTTCTCTCCTAGCTCTTATACCTCTGTTACAAGTTCTACCTGGAAAAGTGGAGTGGCACCTAGAACCAACTGGGTGCATACAGGCAGGCTGACATTCAGGACCAGCAGTCAGTATGCTGGGGGTCTAACCCGGGAGGAAATGGTCCTTTACGGACTGAGAAACGCGTAGCAATTAAATACTTGTTTTTAGACAGACCCGGTTTTCTGTGCCTTTTTAATATTACCACAGTTTGCAGTGGTTATACCCAGTTTGGTTTTTATCCCTTTGTTCCATACACTGATATTGGAAACTCGTTTGGAAACAAGGCTGATCGTGTGAGCAGCTACCCTTTTGGGATAAACAACACAGCCCTTTGGACTTCCACAGTGGCGATCCGGCTCACCAGACGACACACAGCTGACTCCATCTACCTCATCTGACCCACCCACAGGTCTCCCGGGTTAGACCCCCAGCGTACTGACTGCTGGTCCTGAATGTCAGCCTGCCTGTATGCACCCAGTTGGTTCTAGGTGCCACTCCACTTTTCCAGGTAGAACTTGTAACAGAGGTATAAGAGCTAGGAGAGAAACACTTGTGTGTATTGTGCAGACAGCGTCTGTCTCTGTATAAAGAAAACCCTGCTGTACCAGGCAGCATTGATGGAAGCTTGGTAACAGCTGCAACGCACTCTACCTGACCGTCTGTCCAGTATAAATGTAGTGTATACCAAGACAGAAAAGGTACTCCAAGAGGCTAATTACCAACATAAAGGAAGTACAAGGGATTTATCTACAACAAGAAACATATCCCTGCATACTCCAGGAGGCTCACGAAAACCCAAGAGGCACCACATCTGAATACAAGGAGAAGATTCTACCATCTGTATATACCCCCAGTGCGGCATACTTACCTCATCAGATTGAGGTATTATCTGGTAAGGGTATTACATACCATCTATTTACTGATACCAACTGCTTATGAAGATTTACTACGGACTATATATTGTCTAAAGACTCATATGAACACTGTTTCATAATCTATTCATCATTCTTCAAGCATAATTGATTCTAATAATTTATATTTTTTAAATATTCTTTTAATTGCTATTATTTTTCTAATAATCAGCTCTAGTTTTCACTCATATTCCCATACACCACCCATATTTTAAATGGATATATAGGCGCTGTATCTATTCTTGTATACACATTTTTCACTTACTGACTGGGACCTCACATCTCAACCAGTACTTGTCTTATATAGCTGCCACTATACCATACACAATACTGACTAGCGCCAACTATAGAGTATCACTTGTGTCTACCCAGTATACTGAGTGAACACATTTTACTTTCTTCTCTATATATATATATATATATATATATATATATATTGTACAGAAGATCAGCACTCACCAACTCCTACAACCACTCTGTGCATGGCCAGATTGCATCCAAAATAATGTACACTGAAGTAGGACAGGACCCGTTGATGATCCGTCATATCCCACACCAATAACAGCCAGCACCAGAGATATGTTGAATCACCAATTTAATGCAAAAACAAGCATAACGTTTCACCCCTACAGGAGCCTTGGCCACATGCAGCAAGTCCAAAAAAAGACAGGCATAACATATAAATCCAATACAAAACCTTAAATACCCACACCCACCAATTAAATATGAAACACAGAACCGCCAAAAGCTGATAATCCAAACACAGCTGTAACGCATATCAATCTCCGTGAACCGCAAGAGGACGCTCGTAACTCAGACAGCAGTGTATAACCAAACAGCAAGGAACAGCGTATCACTATTGCATATGCGTACGTGCTGACGTCATCACGCAAACGCGGGTAACCATGGCAATCGATACACACAGGCCTCTAGCTACAGCGCAAAGACGCGACTGGCCAATCAAATCTGAGCCGACGGCTCAATCAGTTTTACTGTGTAACATAACCATGGCGACTAAAGGAAGCATTATGTGAAATATAAGTGGTAACATAAAGGTATGATGCTCATGGTTATCAGTATCTTGCACCTAAATGATAGTTTTTCTATTGTTTGCAATATTAACATCATACCTTTATGTTACCACTTATATTTCACATGACGCTTCGTTTGGTCGCCATGGTTACGCTACACAGTAATACTGATTGAGACGTCGGCTCAGATTTGATTGGCCAGTCGCGTCTTTGCGCTGTAGCTAGAGGCATGTGTGTATCGATTGCCATGGTTACCCACGTTTGAGTGATGATTTGAGTTGCTGTTTAGTTACACACTGCTGTCTGAGTTACGAGCGGCCGCTTGCAGTTCACGGAGATTGATATGCATTATAGCTGTGTTTGGATTATCAGGTTTTGGCGGTTCTGTGTTTCATATTTGATTGGTGGGTGTGGGTATTTAAGGTTTTGTATTGGATTTATATGTTATGCCTGTCTTTTTTTGGACTTGCTGCATGTGACCAAGGCTCCTTTAGGGGCTGAAACATTATGCTTGTTTTTGCATTAAATTGGTGATTCAACATATCTCTGGTGCTGGCTGTTATTGGTGTGGGATATCACGGATCATCACCGGGTCCTGTCCTATTTCAGTGTACATTATTTTGGATGCAATCTGGCCGTGCACAGAGTGGTTGTAGGAGTTGGTGAGTTCTGATCTTCTGTACAATATTGTGATTCATTTGGATCGTGCACCCAGTGGGTTCTTTATGGACCATCAAGAAGGGATCAATTACTGATTCCTTCATGTGACTTTTTTTTACAATTATTTTGGGCATTGAATATTTTTCCAGTAAGGACTCCAATGGATACTCCTTTTCTGTCTGCAGTTTGTTACTTTATTCTACAGTGTGCTGTTATAGGGACATGACTACAGATACTGTGTCCATTGCTTTATCTCAGGTTGATGCCTATGGGGAAATTGAAGACTTCACGTTCACTGATGATGATGCGCTACGCATCAGGTGTGAGGCTGACATGCAGGAGCTAGAGGAGATGAAAGGTGAGACACCATTAAATATTTACCATGAATTATTGCATTTAGAAAAGAAAGAAGTTGATTACTATCTACATGCTGTGTACCTCTCCAAATACCATAAAGGCTTTAGGGTAAGAAAAATTCCCACTTTGGGTAGGATTAACATGGATTTTTGTAGACGGTGGTGTGGGATCCTAAACAAATGTTCCCATGATTTAATGCTTTTGGTCATCGAGGAAGTGTCTAGATTAAAAACTATTGTGAGAAATGACATTACACAGATTAAAGATAAATTACTACATATACTAAGTAGTGACCCTGACTCTGATTGGTTAAATAAGCTAGCCACTCAAGTGTCTAAATATAAACAAGAATTATTATCATTCAAAAATAAAAAGTACAATACAGTTGAGAATGATTATAGGGATAGGAAAGTCTATAGGTGGTTATATGGTAAAAATGAGACTTCCTATCAAAGGAGGGGCAAGTTTACTAAAAACAAACGAGTCAATTTTGATACAATTGATAGTAATGGTGGTGATTCCTCAGGGAGCAAGATAGCCAATACTACACCGAAGGCACCTAGTATTAGTGGAGTTCCCACAAGATCCTCATAGAGACCCCCTTTACCTGTGGTTTCGGACCCAGACACCATAGGAGGAGGGGGGGGAAGGAAACACCAAAAAAGGCACAATCCGAAAAACAAAACAATAGTTACAATTTGAGCTCACGCACACTATCTGATGAGGAACACATACTACTTAATAAAGGTTTATCTTTTATCTCCATGCCTAGAACTGATATTTTTGATTTAAGGGGTGATTTACATTGTTTTCAGTGACAACTGAAGTTGAAAGAGCTTTTTAAAAATACAGCTGAATTTATACCCAAACCCTTTAAGGGTAAAAGTTCTTTGGAACCACCCACTACCCACCCTACGATTAAAACCTTTACACGTATGGTTAACACCAACATCGGTTCTAGTGATTTGTCTATTAGCGATACTTGGGATAATCTCACACCACTTGAAAGAAGAGCTATACAAACTCTGACTGACGACAGTTCTATTGTAATCAGACAAGCCGATAAGGGCGGAGCTATAGTGGTGTTGGACTATTCCAAGTACAGGTCAGAAGCTCTTAGACAATTGGAGGATGGATTGATTTACCGTAAATTATGGTTTAATCCGACCATTAAATTTAAAGAACAGGTTGACAATCTCTTGTGTATGGCTTTGGATGCTGGTTTTATTGATGAGGACACCGTTAGGTTTCTAAGTGTTGATAACCCTATCAGTCCTATCTTTTACCTTTTACCAAAAATACACAAGAGTCTGTCAAACCCGCCTGGTCGACCGATTGTTTCAGCGAGGGGTTCATTGTTTCAACCCCTCGCTGAATACATCTACTACTTCCTTCAACCTGTGGTCAATTTAACTGTGTCATACTTGAGGGATTCCTCTTAGCTTATCCATCTCTTAGGTCAGATGGATGACATCCAAACTTCTGACATCTTAGTCACATTAGATGTCATTAATCTTTAGACCATCATCCCACATACACATGGGGTGGAGATGATCAGGAGAATCCTTTCTGACAACCCTCACTATTGTGGACCACCTATTGAGTTCTTGCTGGAACTTTTGGAGCTCTGTTTGGCCAAAAACTATTTTCGTTTTGAAAATGCTTTTTATTTGCAAACATTAGGCACGGCAATGGGGTCTAATATGGCCTCATCATACTCTAACATCTATATGTCCATGTATGAGCATGAACATATTTTTTTGGCCGATCAGAGTTCCATCAAATTTTTCTGGCGTTATATAGATGATGTGTTCATGGTTTGGAGAGGTGACAGTGACAGTGAGTCCTTGATCTCTTGGTTTAACAATCTTAATGCCCTGAATCTACTGTACGGTTCAAGATGGACATTAATGATATGTGTATACACTTCCTAGACCTTGAGATCTATAAGAAAGAGACAACATCCGGTTTAGGACTTTACACAACACTTTACAACAAACCGACAGATAGGAACTCAATTCTTCACTATAATAGTTTTCATCCTAATTTCCCCCAAAAAATGTCAGCTCTTTACAGCTCCTGCGTGTTGTACGCAACAACACTGAGGAGGCCCACAAGATTGAACAACTTGACACTATGGCTCAGAAATTCGCAGACAGAGGTTATCCTAAACCATTAATCACGGCACAATGCGAGAATGCACAGACACTCAACCAACAATCGCTATTGACTAAACCACTCAAGCCGGCTGAAAAGTGCATGAATTTCATTACCTCATATACACCAGCATCAAGAAAGGTACAACAAGTGATTAAAAAACATTGGCCTATTGTATCTACTGATACTTCATTACCATTTGGTGAATTGCCTCCTCCAAGATTGGTATACAAGAAGGCACAGAATCTGAGGAACCTTCTGGTAAAGACCGATCCTATTGCAAGTTACCAGAACCAAACTTGGCTGCCCCTAGGAAAGAAGGGGTGCTATAGATGTGGTAACTGCATTACCTGCAATAGTATGATCATTGGGAACAGATTCCATCACCCTCATATGAATAAGACCTTCAATATACGACATCGGTTGACCTGCACTTCAGATCATGTGATCTACGTGATTATTTGTCCTTGTTCTTTATATTACATGGGGAAGACCATTACCTCCTTCAGGGAGAGGTTGGCCAACCACAAAACAGCTATAAGATTGGCTTAGGATAAGGGATCGTCCGACCAACTGGTTGCACGCCACTTTCAACAGGCTGGTCATCCCATCTCTACTCTGAGGACAATTCTCATTGATCACATCCCCAAATCTAGACGTGGGGGTGATCGGGCTAAGGCCCTTCTGAAGATGGAGTCACATTGGATTCACCGCCTTGATACAATTACTCCAAAAGGTATAGTTGCTACTATAAGTGACTGTGGGCTTCCTCTCATCTTGGAGACCAGTTTCTACCATGTTCCCTTGGCATGCTGTTAATTAATGTATCTATTGTCTATTGGCTGCTATTTAATGACATTAGGGGTTGTTGTCACAGTATACACCTAAGTTTGATCTGTTTGATTTATATTATGTAGCCACAAGTGGCTCCCTAAGTTTTATTGTTGCTCAACACCTTTATGTCCTGTTAGCAGGCCAATTCATTGTTTTAAGTTTTCATTAGATGTTTTCAATCAGATTTGGTTAATGAACACAGTACCGCCATATCACCTGCCTTGGTTATGTATGAAGTTGCACATTTGCTCATGGTTATCAGTATCTTGCACCTAAATGCTAATTTTTCTATTGTTTGCAATATTAACATCATACCTTTATGTTACCACTTATATTTCACATGATGCTTCGTTTGGTCGCCATGGTTACGTTACACAGTAATACTGATTGAGCCATCGGCTCAGATTTGATTGGCCAGTCATGTCTTTACGCTGTAGCTAGAGGCCTGTGTGCATCGATTGCCATGGTTACCCGCATTTGCTTGATGACATCAGCACGTACGCATACACAATAGTGATACGCTGCTCCTTGTTGTTCGGTTACACACTGCTGTCTGAGTTACGAGCGGCCGCTTGCGGTTCACGGAGATTGATATGCGTTACAGCTGTGTTTGGATTATCAGGTTTTGGCAGTTCTGTGTTTCATATTTGATTGGTGGGTGTGGGTATTTAAGGTTTTGTATTGGATTTATATGTTATGCCTGTCTTTTTTTGGACTTGCTGCATGTGACCAAGGCTCCGTTAGGGGTTGAAACGTTATGCTTGTTTTTGCATTAAATTGGTGATTCAACATATCTCTGGTGCTGGCTGTTATTGGTGTGGGATATCACTGATCATCACCGGGTCCTGTCCTACTTCAGTGTACATTATGCTCAAATACCAGAGTATTGCAGTATGCAGTGATACCTTTTTTATTGGACTAACATAATATTTCAAAGACAAGCTTTTGAGAGTTTTCCTCTCTTCCTCAGGTCTGAAGCAATACTGTATCAATCTGATATAGAAACACACTACACACAACAGATGGAAGGGAGGGAGGGGGGTGTTATAAATAGCAGAGGATGTGTCTGAAGGAGAATGTAGCTGGTCAGAAAGAGTAAATAAACAAAGGAGAGTAAATAAGCAAGATGAGAGGAAAAACAAAAGGAAAAAATGGAGCAGGGGCATGGCATGCATGAATAGAGCTACAATAATGAATGAAAACAAATGGATATGATAAAAGTGAAACGAGAATGTAGAGAAAAAGAAACCAATATAAGACAATAAGTAGTGGTAGGTGGTGGTAGTGGTAGTGTGTGAGAAAGCCAGAGTCTACATTAAGTCCTTCATTTCTGGTGATGAAATATGTGATCATTTTCATCTCAAACATCTTTTGTTCATGAGAGTCTTTGCAATTCCCTTTAAGAACTTTAATCCTGAGGTTTAGGATGGAGTGACCAGTCTGGGTGAGGTGATGACAAATAGGGGTACAATATTAATTTTCTTTGTGGTTTTTGATCGAGTGTCTGTGTAGATTCATTCTGAGATGCAGCTTTAGGCCAGTTTCGCCAATGTAGCAACCTCTGTCACACACTGTACACTGTATCATGTACACCACATTATATCAGATTGATCAGTATTGCTTCAGACCTGAGGAAGGGAGGAAAACTCTTGAAAGCTTGTCTTTGAAATATTATGTTAATCCAATAAAAAAGCTATCACTGCATACTGATATATATATATATATATATATATATATATATATATATATATATATATATATATATATATATATATATATATATATATATATATATATATATATATATATACAGTTGTATGCAAAAGTTTAGGCACCCCTGACAATTTCCATGATTTTCATTTATAAATAATAGTGTGTTTGGATCAGCAATTTCATTTTGATCTATCAAATAACTAAAGGACACATTCATATTTAAGTAGTGAAATTAGGTTTATTGGACCAACAGAAAATGTGCAATATGCATCAAAACTAAATTAGACAGGTGCATAAATGTGGGCACCCCAACAGAAATATTGCATCAATATTTAGTAGAGCCTCCTTTAGCAAAAATAACAGCCTCTAGATGCTCCCTTTAGCCTGTAATGAGTGCCTGGATTCTGGATGAAGGTATTTTGGACCATTCCTCCTTGCAAAATATCTCCAGTTCAGTTAGATTTGATGGTTGCCGAGCATGGACAGCCCGCTTCAAATCATCCCACAGATTTTCAATGTTATTCAGGTCTGGGGAATGGGATGGCCATTCCAGAACATTGTACTTGTTCCTCTGCATAAATGTCAGAGTACATTTTGAGCAGTGTTTTGGGTCGCTGTCTTGTTGAAATATCCAGCCCTGGCATAACTTCAACTTTGTGACTGATTCCTCAACATTATACTCAAGTATCTACTGATATTGAGTGGAATCCATGCGACCCTCAACTTTAACAAGATTACCAGTACTGGCCACACAGCCCCACAGCATGATGGAACATCCACCAAATTTTACTGTGGGTAGCAAGTGTTTGTCTTGGAACGCTGTGTTCTTTTGCTGCCATGCATAACGCCTCTTGTTATGACCAAATAACTAAATCTTTGTTTCATCAGTCCACAGCACCTTCTTCCAAAATGAAGCTGGCTTGTCCAAATGTGTGTTTGCATACCTCAATCGACTCTGTTTGTGGTGTGTGTGCTTCTTCCACATCACTCTTCCATACAGCTTCTCCTTATGCAAAGTGCTCTGAATTGTTGAACAATGAACAGTGACGACATCTGCAGCAAGATGATGTTGTAGGTCTTTGGAGGTGGTCTGTGGGCTCTTTTTGACAGTTCTCAACATCATTGCCTTCGCCTCTCCGATATTTTACTTGGCCTGCCACTTCTGGCCTTAACAAGAACTGTGCCTGTGGTCTTCCATTTCCTCACTATGTTCCTCACAGTGGACACTGACAGCTTAAATCTCTGCAATAGCTTTTTGTAGCCTTCCCCTAAAGCATAATGTTGAACAATCTTTGTTTTCAGGTCATTTCAGAGTTGTTTTGAGGCCCCCATGTTGCCACTCTTCAGAGGAGAGTCAAAGAGAACAACAAGTTGCAATTGGCCACCTTAAATACCTTTTCTCATGATTGGATGCACCTGTCTATGAATTTCAAGGCTTAATGGGCTCACAAAACCAATTATGTGTTCCAATTAATCAGTGCTAGGTAGTTACAGGTATTCAAATCAAGAAAATGACAAGGGTGCCCATATTTATGCACCTGTCTAATTTCGTTTTGATGCATATTGCACATTTTCTGTTAATCCAATGAACCTAATTTCACTACTGAAATATTACTGTGCCCTTTAGTTATTTGATAGATCAAAAGGAAATTGCTGATCATAACACCCAATTATTTATAAATGAAAATCATGGAAATTGTCAGGGGTGCTTAAACTTTTGCATAGAACTGTATATATATATATATATATATATATATATATATATATATATATATATATATATATATATATATACACATATATACAGAGTGCACACTTCACAGCCAAGTTATCTGTTTCCGAAGACATAAATTTATGGCAATACAAGCTTTGAATTACCTCATATGTTATTGAGGGTTTTTAATGTAAGCATACATCTTTTATTCTAATAAATTGTGTGTTATATACATACAGAGTTGTACTATTGTTTGCTTTTTCTCATTTTGCCATATATCTACGAAAATGAGGGGTGGAGAGTGCTAATATTTCTGGAAGAGAGAAATACCTTCAACTTGCAGCTGATACCCGGAAGGGATTCCCCTTGCACTACGCGGCACTTACCTCATCAGATTGAGGTGAAGAAGTGTAAGTAGGTTACCTACGGGACCCGTTGCTTAAAGAAGACTATCACACAAACTGTTTATTTATTCACTGTTGGGATTTATTGAGGACTATATTTGCAGTATATTTTATTACTGTGTTCTGAACTTTCACCAACGTGTAACAGTGACGGAGTGTTTGTTGTAAGTCACGTTTAACTATCATCCTCTAATATATTACATCTGGATGGTATCTGTATAAGTGTTATTAGGATTTGCATGGTTTATTAGTCATATTATTTTATGATAGACCTTCAACTTTGGGTACATATTACCACATGATTTGGGTCCCTATACAATTACAAACAGTATTACGGCTATCACTGATCTTGGGCACACGGATACGGTTATTGCCATATTTATTGTTGTGATCCTATGTATGAATTGTTCAAAGATCACTATAGAATGCGGCAATATTTCATTTAGTTCATAGGAATTGGATCAAGTTTTAAGTACATATTTATTTAACACAATAGGTTTGTTTGTACACTCCTTACCGCATATTTTGAGATTATATCGATCTAGTTTTATGTACATATTTATTTAATACAATAGGTTTGTCTGTACACTCCTTATTGCATATTTTGAGATTATATCGAACATAGCTATTTTTTAACGAATTTTATAATTTGTGTTCTTACCCATATTACATGCCCATTTTTTATATCATTCTACCAGGTATATTAGATACTTACTATCTTGTAACTTTGAGTGTTGCGCCATTAGATACATTCCCTCTCCCCTTTCCCTTCACAATATTTTTTACACATAATACCATCTACAAGGTGATTTGTATATAGGGTTACGTATCACGCTTGTTAGGTTTTCTAAGGCTGCAATATTATACACTCTTATCAACATATTAGGATACCTTCAGCGCTATACCGATACACATCTTTCTTATTCATTACAATTTAACCCTAATAGGAGGCAACAGGAGATTTTCTAATATAGTGTATTTCACTACTAACACTAAAGGAAATTAAAAAGTTTTTCCATAATTATACTTCAATTAATTCTACACAGAGATTTATTATAATTTCTACCATTTCTATCAAAGAAATATATAGAGACTACACACAATTAATTTATCTGTCCCTTTCTCTCAGCTTTATTTATCATGTCTCTAGCAGTGGATGAGCATGAATATGGAGATTATTTTAATCCTAATAAGAGAACTAGAAATTAAACTATTAATGAAGAAGTGCTAGAACATCAGGAAGATTTATGTTCAATAGATCCTAAACAGTTATTAATGGACTTGGAAAAACTGAGTCGTAAACAGATTCTTAATTGGCACGACAGCAATAACCTAGAGAGATATAATAAATATAAACTTATACCTAAGGGACTCCAACTAGAGAAAAAATATCTATAATAGACAGCACTGAGGTTGAACTTTTAACCGAATGGGATAACGCCCTAGAAGAATATTCGTTGAAATTTATAGATATACTAATTAGGTTTAGAAATAAGAAGGTGCAATCTTTGGGAGAACAGATAAAAGTGATACGTGAACAATTAAATCCCTTTAAAGGAGATATTTATTATAGTGAATTGGACAAAGAGAATAAACTTAAAATGGAGAAATTTGACAAAGTAATAGAATCAAAAAAATTGAGTAAATTCTATAGAGACTATAATGTAAATAAAAAGGAAATGGAAAGGAATGATGAAATCGATATGTGGAATAAAAACACACCTAAAACCCCCAATGGTGATGAAGAGGTTTTCAATTGGTTACAAATTGATTCACCCAGTTTTTCGGTGAATAAACACTACAGGGAACTGAATGAGAGTTTATCCAACACGGCCCAGAAAAGCAAAACAACCAATGGAATAAAAGAAGGGGATATTAAACAGATGCCTCATATGAATACGAATAATAAAAAAAATAAAAAAAATAAGGGTAACACTAGAAATCTTCCTGACAGAAACCAATTGAAATGGGGAGATCACCAATATCATGGAAATAACCATTATGGAAATAATTACAATGGAAGAGACTATAGGGGGCGGGGACATAACAGTTACCAATCAAAGAATAATAACAATGGAAGAACCCATCAGTCTTATTATAATTCAAGGATGGAACATGGGGCAAGTAACTATAGTTACAATAGTAACTATAATTATCATAAAGAGAAACAAATAAGGGGTAGAGACTTCAAACCCCAGCACAGGTGGGAGAACTATTCCAATTGGGATACCAGAAGATATGGAAGATTATAAGAAAGAGAGGAATATAGAAACTGGGAGCAAAGAGAGAAATTTCCAGAAAATAGAAATCATCATTTTTTAGACAACAGCCCGAGGAAGACAGAAAGAAACAAGGGGAACAAATTACCAGTCACCCAAGAAACCCCGCAATGGAGAACAAGGGGTATAAAACGAGGCAACGACGATTTAGGGGATGTAGAGGAGGAGGAAATAACAGGAGCAAAAAGGAAGAAACCAGCACAGATTCTACAAACAAAGATGTAGAAACAAAAATCTTTAATCTGTCCAATAAATCCTTTTCTGTAAAAGAAATAAAAGTTTTGCAGAAGGGATTATCTTTTGCTCCTACAAAAGGAACGAACCCCTTCCAGCTGTTTCTTGACTTAAATAAATTTACAAGAAACTTAACTCTTAAAAGACACTTTGAAAAAATTAAAAGTAAAAATGTGGAGGACCCTAATGAGAATTACACAGAATGTTTGGAATCTATACAAATAAGTGATATGGATACTCTCAATTCACTTATCACCCTTGAGGAGTCAAACAAAGGGTCAGAGAAACAAGAGAAAAAAGTACATACAAATCTGAAACGTAGATCCACTTTTTTCCCAGTTCACTCTAAAGGCAACTACATCCCAGTATTCTCGAAATTGGTACAGGAGGATTTCGATACCCTCTGTAAGAACTATAAGATCAGAAACGACAATATGGACAGAAAAGATAAAGAATTTATAAAAAATCTGGAAAAGGATAATAACATTATTATCTGGGAAGCAGATAAAGGGGTGGGGGGGGCATGGTAATACAGAACAGGGAAGACTACCTTAAGGAAGCATATCGGATGCTATATGACATCAATACTTACAGTAAATTAACAGGCAATCCGACAAAGAAATATCTATTAGAATATAGTCACCTACTGGATAATGCTAAACATTTGGGCATATTAAATGAGGATGAATTTAAATATCTTAAGAATGACACACCAACAACAGCCATTTTTTTACCATTTGCCCAAGGTCCACAAGGACCTTGTCAATCCCCCGGGAAGACCTATAGTCTCCGGAATAGACTCCCTAACATCACGGCTGTCCGAATACATTGATATATTTTTGCAACCACTAGTGTCAAAAATGAAATCTTTTTTGAGGGATACTCCAGATACAATAGAAAAACTAAGTTGAATCAAATGGGAGAAGGCTACATCTGGGTTACACTTGATGTAAGTGCCCTATATACCAACATACCCCATGACAAAGGCATAAAAACAATTGATTATTGGCTAAAAGAAACAACTACCCTACCGAGAGATCATCAAAGGTTCATATTGGAGCCAGTGAAATTCATCTTGGAAAGAAACTTCTTTCTATTTGAGGACAAATACTACCCTCCAGATAAATGGCATAGCAATGGGGATGAAATTTGCCCCCAGCTATGCCAATCTATACATGGGGGCATGGGAAGAAGAAACAATCTGGCATAACAACGGATATCTCCCCTATATATTCATCTGGGGGAGATACATTGATGATATTATCTTCATTTGGAAGGGAACGGAAACGACATTAGACAACTTTATTAAACAACTCAATGTCAATGAATATAACCTTTCATTTAAAGGTAAAAGGAGTACTGTAGATATTGACTTCTTGGATGTGGTATTTTTCTAAGGTTCCCAAGAAATCCAAACTAAACTTTATAAAAAAGACACTGATAGCAATGGCTATCCACATGCCCAAAGTAGCCATAATCGTAAATGGATAAATGATATATCAATGGGTAAAATACAAGAGAATGAGGAGAAATTGTTCTAGAAAACAAGACTTCGATCAAGATGCAAAAAACCTCACAGATAGATTTATAGCCAGGGGGTACAATAAATATAAATTGAAAAATACTTTAGAAAGAGTAAACACAATGGATAGAGCAACTTTACTTAATACAGGAAAAAATACACGACAACAACAAACTAACACAAATTCTAATACAGTTCATTTTATAACTACGTTTAACGAAGGATCTAGGGAAATTAGGAATATCATCATGAAACATTGGGATATTCTCAAAAAAGATGATTTATTGAAACCAATAACAGAACTGGCCCCAAAAGTATTTTATAGGAAAAAACGCAATCTAAAAAATATTCTAGCACCCAGTCAACTAAAGGACAAGTCGGATATGAAGAAAAATTGGCTTAACAAATCCACAATTGGATTTTACAAATGTAATAGACGCAATTGTGTTGCCTGTGTACACCATTACATGAGGAATAAACCTACTAAGGAAATATTTTCTACAGTTACCAAAAAAGGTTATGAAATAAATACATTATGTACTTGCAAAACAGAGAATGTGGTTTATTTATTGGAGTGTGGGTGTGGCCTAAAATATGTAGGTCGCACCAAGAGACCATACAAGAAAAGACTTCTGGAACATTTGAACAATATTGAAATGGAGGAGAAAACTCACAATCTCTCTGCGCATTATTTTAAAGAAACACCACAAAGATCCTAGTTGCCTAAGAGGATCCATTCTCGAATATATACCGGAAAGGAAAAGAGGAGGTGACAGAGAATTTGAACTCCGTAGAAAGGAAATATTTTGGATATATACACTCCAAACACTAGTCCCTAAAGGGCTTAACAAAGATATAGATCTTGCAGCTTATCTAACATAATATAAATACAAACTAAGCCTCACTATGGCCTAGATTTGGAGTTTGGCGTTAGTCGTGAAAACCAGCGTTAGAGGCTCCTAACGCTGGTTTTAGGCTACCGCCGGTATTTGGAGTCACTCAAAATAGGGTCTAACGCTCACTTTTCAGCCGCGAGTTTTCCATACCGCAGATCCCCTTACGTAAATTGCGTATCCTATCTTTTCAATGGGATCTTTCTAACTCCGGTATTTAGAGTTGTGTTTGAAGTGAGCGTTAGACATCTAACGACAAAACTCCAGCCGCAGGAAAAAAGTCAGTAGTTAAGAGCTTTCTGGGCTAACGCCGGTTTATAAAGCTCTTAACTACTGTGCTCTAAAGTACACTAACACCCATAAACTACCTATGTACCCCTAAACTGAGGTCCCCCCACATCGCCAACACTCGAATAATTTTTTTAACCCCTAATCTGCCGACCGCCACCTACGTTATCCTTATGTACCCCTAATCTGCTGCCCCTAACACCGCCGACCCCTATATTATATTTATTAACCCCTAATCTGCCCCCACAACGTCGCAGCCAGCTACCTACAATAATTAACCCCTAATCTGCCGACCGCAAAGCGCCGCCACCTACGTTATCCTTATGTACCCCTAATCTGCTGCCCCTAACACCGCCGACCCCTATATTATATTTATTAACCCCTAATCTGCCCCCCACAACGTCGCCTCCACCTGCCTACACTTATTAACCCCTAATCTGCCGACCGGACCTCACCGCTATTCTAATAAATGTATTAACCCCTAAAGCTAAGTCTAACCCTAACACTAACACCCCCCTAAGTTAAATATAATTTACATCTAACGAAATTAATTAACTCTTATTAAATAAATTATTCGCGTCGGAGGTCTGCAAGATGGATCCGGAAGAAAGAAGATTGAAGATGCCATTGATAGAAGACTTCATCCGGATCATGGACCTCTTCAGCTCCCGCTTGGATGAAGACTTCATCCGGATCATGGACCTCTTCAGCTCCCACTTGGATGAAGACTTCATCCGGATCATGGACCTCTTCAGCCCCCCGCTTGGGCTTGGATCAGGACATCGGAGGAGCTCTTCTGGACATATAGTTGAACCCGGTGGGGTGAAGACAAGGTAGGAAGATCTTCATGGGCTTAGTGTTAGGTTTATTTAAGGGGGGTTTGGGTTAGATTAGTGGTATGTGGGTGGTGGGTTGTAATGTTGGGGGGCTTGGGTATTGTATGTTTTTTTTTACAGGCAAAAGAGCTGAACTTCTTGGGGCAAGCCCCGCAAAGGGCCCTGTTCAGGGCTGGTAAGGTAAAAGAGCTTTGAACTTTAGTTATTTAGAATAGGGTAGGGCATTTTTTTAATTTGGGGGGCTTTGTTATTTTATTAGGGGGCTTAGAGTAGGTGTAATTAGTTTAAAATTGTTGTAATATTTTTCTTATGTTTGTAAATATTTTTTTATTTTTTGTAACTTAGTTCTTTTTTATTTTTTGTACTTTAGCTAGTTTATTTAATTGTTGTTATTTGTAGGAATTGTATTTAATTAATTTATTGATAGTGTAGTGTTAGGTTAATTGTAGGTAATTGTAGGTAGTTTATTTAATTAATTTATTGATAGTGTAGTGTTAGGTTTAATTGTAACTTAGGTTAGGATTTCTTTTACAGGTAATTTTGTAATTATTTTAACTATTTTAGCTATTAAATAGTTATTAACTATTTAATAGCTATTGTACCTGGTTAAAATAAATACAAAGTTACCTGTAAAATAAATATTAATCCTAAAATAGCTATAATATAATTATAATTTATATTGTAGCTATATTAGGATTTATTTTACAGGTAAGTATTTATCTTTAAATAGGAATAATTTATTTAATAAGAGTTAATTAATTTCGTTAGATGTAAATTATATTTAACTTAGGGGGGTGTTAGTGTTAGACTTAGCTTTAGGGGTTAATACATTTATTAGAATAGCGGTGAGCTCCAGTCGGCAGATTAGGGGTTAATCATTGAAGTTAGGTGTCGGCGATGTTAGGGAGGGCAGATTAGGGGTTAATACTATTTATTATAGGGTTAGTGAGGCGGATTAGGGGTTAATAACTTTATTATAGTAGCGCTCAGGTCCGGTCGGCAGATTAGGGGGTTAATAAGTGTAGGCAGGTGGAGGCGACGTTGTGGGGGGCAGATTAGGGGTTAATAAATATAATATAGGGGTCGGCGATGTTAGGGCAGCAGATTAGGGGTACATAGGGATAATGTAAGTAGCGGCGGTTTACGGAGCGGCAGATTAGGGGTTAATAATAATATGCAGGGGTCAGCGATAGCGGGGACAGCAGATTAGGGGTCAATAAGTGTAAGGTTAGGGGTGTTTAGACTCGGGGTACATGTTAGAGTGTTAGGTGCAGACGTAGGAAGTGTTTCCGCATAGCAAACAATGGGGCTGCGTTAGAAGCTGAACGCGGCTTTTTTGCAGGTGTTAGGTTTTTGTCAGCTCAAACAGCCCCATTGTTTCCTATGGGAGAATCGTGCACGAGCACGTTTTTGAGGCTGGCCGCTTGCGTAAGCAACTCTGGTATCGAGAGTTGAAGCTGCGTTAAAAATGCTCTACGCTCCTTTTTTGGAGCCTAACGCAGCCTTTATGTGGACTCTCAATACCAGAGTTATTTTTATGGTGCGGCCAGAAAAAAGCCGGCGTTAGTTTTTCGGGTCGTTACCGACAAAACTCCAAATCTAGCCGTATGTGTTTTCCTACAAATATTACCAGTGGTTTTGAATTCTCTGGTCCCTTTAATATTTATATAATCATTATTATGATTATTTATTTCTATGGATTTATGTTAAAAAAAATTTTTTAAAATCTACAATTAAATACATTTTTATTCTATTAGAGCACTAACGCGTTTAGGCAAAAAATAATAATAATTTCCAAATAGCTATTTTTAAGGGTATTTGTATATATCTTTGTTTTTTAATCATACACTACGTTATATTTTAATCTTAATTTATCAACAGTACACATTTCTCCATTTTAAGCAGTAAATTTTATTGTAGTAATTAATTATACCATGATAGGAACATCAAATATATAGGAATTTCAATACTACTATTAACTAAATTTTAATAGGTTTTATCTATTCATTACCCATTAGCTGCTTCTTTTCTTAAAAATATACAGTCACATTTACATTAACCCCTTAGTGACCAGAGCACTTTTCCATTTTCTGTCCGTTTGGGACCAAGGCTATTTTTACATTTCTGCAGTGTTTGTGTTTAGCTGTAATTTTCCTCTTACTCATTTACTGTACCCACACATATTATATACCGTTTTTCTCGCCATTAAATGGACTTTCTAAAGATACCATTATTTTCATCATATCTTATAATTTACTATAAAAAAAATTATAAAATATGAGGAAAAAATGGAAAAAAAACACACTTTTTCTAACTTTGACCCCCAAAATCTGTTACACATCTGCAACCACCAAAAAACACTCATGCTAAATAGTTTCCAAATTTTGTCCTGAGTTTAGAAATACCCAATGTTTACATGTTCTTTGCTTTTTTTTGCAAGTTATAGGGCAATAAATACAAGAAGCACTTTGCTATTTCCAAACCACTTTTTTTCAAACTTAGCGCTAGTTACATTGGAACACTGATATCTTCCAGGAATCCCTGAATATCCCTTGACATGTATATATTTTTTTTTAGAAGACATCCCAAAGTATTGATCTAGGCCCATTTTGGTATATTTCATGCCACCATTTCACCGCCAAATGCGATCAAATAAAAAAAATTGTTCACTTTTTCACACATTTTGTTACAAACTTTAGGTTTCTCACTGAATTTATTTACAAACAGCTCGTGCAATTATGGCACAAATGGTTGTAAATGCTTCTCTGCAATCCCCTTTTTTCATAAATAGCAGACATATATGGATTTGGTGTTGCTTTTTGGTAATTAGAAGGCCGCTAAATGCCACTGCGCACCACACGTGTATTATGCCCAGCAATGAAGGGGTTAATTAGGGAGCATGTAGGGAGCTTGTAGGGTTAATTTTAGCTTTATTGTAGTGTAGTAGACAACCCTAAGTATTGATCTAGGCCCATTTTGGTATATTTCATGCCACCATTTCAACGCCAAATGCGATTAAATAAAAAAAAAAGTAAAATTTTTCACAATTTTAGGTTTCTCACTGAAATCATTTACAAACAGCTTGTGCAATTATGGCACAAATGGTTGTAAATGCTTCTCTGGGATCCCCTTTGTTGAGAAATAGCAGACATATATGGCTTTGGCGTTGCTTTTTGGTAATTAGAAGGCCGCTAAATGCCGCTGCGCATCACACGTGTATTATGGCTAGCAGTGAAGGGGTTAATTAGGTAGCATGTAGGGAGCTTGCAGGGTTAATTTTAGCTTTAGTGTAGAGATCAGCCTCCCACCTGACACATTACACCCCCTGATCCCTCCCAAACAGCTCTCTTCCCTCCCCCACCCCACAATTGTCCCCGCCATGTTAAGTACTGGCAGAAAGTCTGCCAGTACTAAAAAAAAAAGCTATCCTTGATAAAACATAAATAAAAAAAAATGCATATTTACATATGCTGCTCTGGAGGATCCCCCCTTAGCCCCCAACCTCCCTGATACCCCCCAAACAGCTCTTTACCCATCCCCCTCTAACTTATTAGTAGCCATCTTTGGTACTGGCAGCTGTCTGCCAGTACCCAGTTTATAGTAAAACCTTGTTTTATTATTATTTTAAAATAGTTTTCTGTAGTGTAGCTTGCCCCCCCCCCAAAAGACCAACCCACCACCCCTCCCAGATCTCTTAGATCGATATATATATATATATATTTTTGGCAATCACTGCCACTTTTCCCCCATACATGTTCTGTAGTGTAGCGGTTCCCACCCGCTTCCTACCCCCCCCCGCGCGGTTCCCACCCGGCGTTCCCGCCCACGATCCCGCCCCCCCGCCACATCATACGGCCCATCGATGGCCGCCCACCCGCCTCCCAGACTGGCTCCCACCCACCAACGAAACCGGCCATCGATGTCCGGTACAGAGAGGGCCACAGAGTGGCTCTCTCTGCATCGGATGGCCAAGGGGGGTTATTGCAGGATGCCTCGATGTTGAGGCATCACTGCAATAACCGGAAAGCAGCTGGAAGCGAGCAGGATCGCTTCCAGCTGCTTTCCAGACCAAGGACGTACGCCACACGTCCTCGGTCATTAAGTGTATTTTTTTAGAGGACGTGTGGCGTACGTCCTTGGTCGTTAAGGGGTTAAGGAACTAGTTAGTTTCAACTTTCATTTAGTTTTTTTGTATCATCACCTTTTACTTAAAGATTCTTTGTATAGATAAATTTATTTACATACCTTTCTTAGTTTAAATTGAAATCTAAAGCTTATATAGAATGTATCTTTTGTAAATTCCGATTAGAAAAATCTAAACATTAGTCAATCATTCCATGATAGGAACAATAAATATATAGGAATTTCGAACTGATCATTAGAATGTAAATATTACTCACAACTAAATATAAATTAGTTTTTATTTATTTATTAATCTTCTAGTTGCCTCCTTTTTTTAAAAAACATATAGATATTTCTACATTTAGTCACCAGAAAGTTTCAGCTACATTTGTGTTGTTTTGTATCAATTCTTCTCACTCAAAAAGAAGACATTTTATACAGATAAACAAATCTTAAAAACCACGCAACAGGAGAAGTTTTAGAAATATATATATCTACATGCACAAACCTACCTTCATCAATACATTTTTTAGGGAGACAAGTACACTAATATTTGTAATACATTGGAAATATTGATTCCCAATAGGCATCCTTTGTAATTCATTTAATTTAATTTTTGAATAGTTTTTAATATATTTTTTTAAAAATCATTTATGTACAAACTAATACAGTGTAACTATTGGTCCTTTGTACCTCACATATATGTTATTACACACGTAGGATGCATAAATTAGGGTTAGCATTGAATATAACCATGGCGTGAATTGTTACAAGTCACATCTGACTTCACTATAATGCCACACTATTGCTAATCACCAATAACCAATGATCCGAATGCTTTTCTATTACGTATGTCTAAGAGTTTTTGGTATGAATGAAATACCACGTGACTCTAGTATATGGAGATTGAACATCAATGAATGACGTACTAGTTAGGGGGCGTGCCGCCGCCCCGCAACATGCTTTTAAACCTGTTTTTATTGCAAACGGTAATTACCTCTGAGGAAGAAGGTCTCAATCCGCTAGATCCCTTTAAAACGAGTCAAGATTTTTTTACTACATGTTTGCAAAGAGTGCACACTTCACAGCCAAGTTATCTGTTTCCGAAGACATAAATTTATGGCAATACAAGCTTTGAATTACCTCATATGTTATTGAGGATTTTTAATGTAAGCATACATCTTTTATTCTAATAAATTGTGTGTTATATACATACAGAGTTGCACTATTGTTTGCTTTTTCTCATTTTGCCATATATCTACGAAAACGAGGGGTGGAGAGTGCTAATATTTCTGGAAGAGAGAAATACCTTCAACTTGCAGCTGATACCCGGAAGGGATTCCCCTTGCACTACGCGGCACTTACCTCATCAGATTGAGGTGAAGAAGTGTAAGTAGGTTCCCTACGGGACCCGTTGCTTAAAGAAGACTATCACAAAAACTGTTTATTTATTCACTGTTGGGATTTATTGAGGACTATATTTGCAGTATATTTTATTACTGTGTTCTGAACTTTCACCAACGTGTAACAGTGATGGAGTGTTTGTTGTAAGACATGTTTAACTATCATCCTCTAATATATTACATCTGGATGGTATCTCTATAAGTGTTATTAGGATTTGCACGGTTTATTAGTCATATTATTTTATGATAGACCTTCAACTTTGGGTACATATTACCACATGATTTGGGTCCCTATACAATTACAAACAGTATTACGGCTATCACTGATCTTGGGCACACGGATACGGTTATTGCCATACTTATTGTTGCAATCCTATGTATGAATTGTTCAAAGATCACTATAGAATGCGACAATATTTAATTTAGTTCATAGGAATTGGATCAAGTTTTAAGTACATATTTATTTAACACAATAGGTTTGTTTGTACACTCCTTACCGCATATTTTGAGATTATATCGATCTAGTTTTAAGTACATATTTATTTAATACAATAGGTGTGTCTGTACACTCCTTATTGCATATTTTGAGATTATATCGAACATAGCTATTTTTTAACGAATTTTATAATTTGTGTTCTTACCCATATTACATGCCAATTTTTTTATATCATTCTACCAGGTATATTAGATACTTACTATCTTGTAACTTTGAGTGTTGCGCCATTAGATACATTCCCTCTCCCCTTTCCCTTCACAATATTTTTTACATATATATATATATATATATATATATATATATATATATATATATATATATATACACACACTATATATAAATATGCAGTTGAAACAATGAAAGATAATTTTCTGTAAATATTTCACATTCCGATGTACTTCTTATAGGGGAATATATATTATGTATTTTTAAAAAGATATTTATATATCTGTCTATATGTATATTATCTATACATAATCATCTGTGTGTGTATAAATATATATATATATATATATATATATATATATATATATATATATACAGTATATACAGTATCTCACAAAAGTGAGTACACCCCTCACATTTTTGTAAATATTTTATTATAACTTTTCATGTGAGAACACTGAACAAATTACACTTTGCTACAATGTAAAGTAGTGAGTGTACAGCCTGTATAACAGTGTAAATTTGATATCCCCTCAAAATAACTCAACACACAGCCATTAATGTCTAAACTGTTGGCAACATAAGTGAGTACACCCCTAAGTGTAAATGTCCAAATTGGGCCCAAAGTTTCAATATTTTGTGTGGCCACCATTATTTTCCAGCACTGCCTTACCCCTCTTGGGCATGGAGTTCACCAGAGCTTCACAGGTTGCCACTGGAGTCCTCTTCCACTCCTCCATGATGACATCACAGAGCCGGTGGATGTTATTCCCCCACCTTCCATTTGAAGATGCCCCACAGATGTTCAATAGGGTTTATTTCTGGAGACATGCTTGGCCAGTCCATCACCTTTACCCTCAGCTTCTTTAGCAAGGCAGTGTTCGTCTTGGAGGTGTGTTTGGGTTTGTTATCATGTTGGAATACTGCCCTGCGGACCAGTCTCTTTGCTTTAGTATGTCACAGTACATGTTGGCATTCATGGTTCCCTCAATGAACTGTAGCTCCAAAGTGCTGGCAGCACTCATACAGGCCTAGACCATGACACTCCAACCACCATGCTTGACTGTAGGCAAGACACACTTGTCTTTGTACTCCTCACCTGGTTGCCGCCACACACGTTTGACACTATCTGAACCAAATAAGTTTATCTTGGGCTCATCGGACCACAGGACATGGCTCCAGTAATCCATGTCCTTAGTCTGCTTGTCTTCAGCAAACTGTTTGTTGGCTTTCTTGTACATCATCTTTAAAAGAGGCTTCCTTCTGGGACGACAGCCATGCAGACAAATTTGATGCAGTGTGCGGCGTATGGTCTGAGCACTGACGGCTGACCCCCCAGCACTTCAACCTCTGCAGCAATGCTGGCAGCACTCATATGTCTATTTCCCAAAGACAACCTCTGGATATGACACTGAGCATGTGCACTAAACTTCTTTGGTCGACCATGGCAAACCTGTTCTGAGTGGAACTTGTCTTGCCCACCGTGCTGCAGCTCAGTTTCAGGGTCTTGGCAATCTTCTTATAGCCTAGGCCATCTTTATGTAGAGAAAACATCATTTTTTTCAGATCCTTAGAGAGTTCTTTGCCATGAGGTTCCATGTTGAACTTCCAGTGACCAATATGAGAGAGTGTGAGAGCGATAACACCAAATTTAACACACCTGCTCCCCATTCACACCTGAGACCTTATAACACTAATGAGTCACATGACACCGGGGAGGTAAAATGGCTAATTGGCCCAATTTGGACATTTCCACTTCAGTAAATGCATTGGCCTCTAGTTATCAAGCCTTCAACAGCAAATACACTGGAATTCCGCAGCGTATTTGTGGCGAGGCTGATTCGCTGTAGTTATCAAGCCCTACAGCCCGGTAAAAGTAGAATATAGTGACGTAACATACGATCCGCCGGACAATGTAAAGTAGTGAGTGTACAGCCTGTATAACAGTGTAAATTTGATATCCCCTCAAAATAACTCAACACTCAGACATTAATGTCTAAACTGTTGGCAACATAAGTGAGTACACCCCTAAGTGTAAATGTCCAAATTGGGCCCAAAGTTTCAATATTTTGTGTGGCCACCATTATTTTCCAGCACTGCCCTACCCCTCTTGGGCATGGAGTTCCCCAGAGCTTAACAGGTTGCCACTGGAGTCCTCTTCCACTCCTCCAAGATGACATCACAGAGCTGGTGGATGTTATTCCCCCACCTTCCATTTGAAGATGCCCCACAGATGTTCAATAGGGTTTAGTTCTGGAGACATGCTTGGCCAGTCCATCACCTTTACCCTCAGCTTCTTTAGCAAGGCAGTGTTCATCTTGGAGGTGTGTTTGGGGTTGTTATCATGTTGGAATACTGCCCTGCGGACCAGTCTCTTTGCTTTAGTATGTCACAGTACATGTTGGCATTCATGGTTCCCTCAATGAACTGTAGCTCCCCAGTGCTGGCAGCACTCAAAAAACCGGGGAGGTAAAATGGCTAATTGGCCCAATTTGGACATTTCCACTTCAGTAAATGCATTGGCCTCTAGTTATCAAGCCGTCAACAGCAAATACGCTGGAATTCCGCAGCGTATTTGTGGCAAGGCTGATTCGCTGTAGTTATCAAGCCCTACAGCCTGGCAAAAGTAGAATATAGTGACGTAACATACGATCCGCCGGACTCAGTCCGACACAGATCTATGGTTACGTCACTCCAGATGTTCTGAACGCAAGTTCGGCACAATCTGACTACTTTTGCTAGTTATCAAAGAACTAGCAGGTACGCTCGCCACTATTCTGGGCCAGCGTACCTGGTTTTCAATACGCCGCCCTGGAGGTGGTGGTGGAGGTGGTGGATCCCATAGCAATCAATGGGAGTCTGACAGCAGCGAGAGCTCATGTTCGCTGCTGCCCAATATCCCATTTATTCCTATGGTAAATGTCTGCACCTAACACCCTAACATGTACCCCGAGTCTGGCCCCCCTACACCGCTGCCACCTACTTTATACTTATTAACCCTCTAACCGCTGATCCCGGACCCCGCCGCCAACTACATTAAACTTATTAACTCCTAAAACGCCACACCTGGATCCCGCCGCAACTATAATAAATATATGAACCCCTAAACCGCCGCTCCTGGACCCCGCCGCAACGATAATAAATATATTAACCCCTAAACCGCCGCTCCCGGACCCCGCCGCAACTATAATACATTTATTAACCTCTAAACCGCTGCTCCCGGACCCCGCCGCCACCTACATTATACCTATTAACCCCTAATCTGCCGCCCCCTATACCGCCGCCACCTACATAAAGTTATTAACCCCTATCCTGCCAATCCCGGACACCGCCGCAAATAAATTAATTGTTTAACCGCTAAACCGCCGCACCCGGAGCCCTCCGCCACCTACATTACATTTATTAACCCCTATCCTGCCCCCCTCTACACCGCCGCCACCTACATTACTTTGATTAACCCCTAATCTACCCCCCACTCTGACGCCACTATATTAAATTAACCCCTAAACCTAAGTCTAACACTAACACCCCCTAACAAATATTATTTAAATTAATCTAAATAAATATTCCTATAATTAAATAAATTAATCCTATTTAAAACTAAATACTTACCTATAAAATAAACCCTACAATAGCTACAGTATAATTAATAATTACATTGTAGCCATTTTAGGGTTTATTTTTATTTTACAGGCAACTTTGTATTTATTTTAACTAGGTACAATAGCTATTAAATAGTTAATAACTATTCAATAGCTACCTAGCTAAAATAACTACAAAATTACATGTAAAATAAATCCTAACCTAAGTTACAATTACACCTAAAACTACACTATCATTAAATAAATTAAATTAATTAACTACAATTACCTAACATTAAATAAAATTAACTAAAAATAACTAAAGTACAAAAAAAAATTACAGAAAATAAAAAAAAATTACAAGAATTTTAAACTAATTACACCTAATCTAGGCCCCTAATAAAATAAAAAAGCCCCCCAAAATAAAAATATTTCCGTACCCTAAACTAAATTACAAATAGCCCTTAAAAGGGCCTTTTGCGGGGCATTGCTCCAAAGTAATCAGCTCTTTTACCAGCCTTTAAAAGGACCTTTTGCGGAGCATTGCCCCAAAGTAATCAGCTCTTTTACCTAAAAAAAAGAAATACAAACCCCCCAACATTAAAACCCACCACCCACACACCCCTACTCTAAAACCCACCCAATCCCCCTTTAATAAAACCTAACACTACCCTTGTAGATCACCCTACCTTGAGCCGTCTTCACCCAGCCGGGAACAAGAGGTCATCCGATCTGTCCAGAAGTCTTCATCGAATCCGGGCAGAAGAGGTCCTCCAAGCGACAGATCTCTTCATCCAAGCGGCATCTTCTATCTTCAATCAACTGGAGCAGAGCCATCATGAATCCAGCCAACGCGAAGCCATCCTCTTCCATAGACGTCCTAACACCAAATGAAGGTTCCTTTAAATGACGTCATCCAAGATGGCGTCCCTTGAATTCCGATTGGCTGATAGGATTCTGTCAGCCAATCGGAATTAAGGTAGGAAAAATCCGATCAGTCAATCGGATTGAGCTTGCATTCTATTGGCTGTTCCAATCAGCCAATAGAATGCAAGCTCAATCCGTTTGGATGATTGGATCAGCCAATCGGATTGAACTTCAAACCGATTGGCTGATTGCATAAGCCAATCGGATTTTTCCTACCTTAATTCCGATTGGCTGATAGAATCCTATCAGCCAATTGGAATTCAAGGGACGCCATCTTGTATGATGTCATTTAAAGGAACCTTCATTTGGTGTTAGGACGTCTATGGAAGAGGATGACTCCGCGTCGGCTGGATTCAAGATTGCTCCGCTCCGGTTGATTGAAGATAGAAGATGCCGCTTGGATGAAGACATCTGCCGCTTGGAGGACCTCTTCTCCCCGAATTTGATGAAGACTTCTGGACGGATCGGATGAGCGCTTGTGCCTGGCTGGGTGAAGACGGCTCAAGGTAGGGTGATCTTCAAGGGGGTAGTGTTAGGTTTTTTAAGGGTGGATTGGGTGGGTTTTAGAGTAGGGGTGTGTGGGTGGTGGGTTGTATTGTTGGGGGGGTATTGTTCTTTTTTTTTCAGGTAAAAGAGCTGATTACTTTGGGGCAATGCCCCGCAAAAGGCCCTTTTAAGGGCTATTTGTAATTTAGTTTAGGGTAGGGAATTTTATTATTTTGGGGGGCTTTTTTATTTTATTAGGGGGCTTAGATTAGGTGTAATTAGTTTAAAATTCTTGTAATTTTTTTTATTTTCTGTAATTTAGATTTTTTTTGTAGTTATTTTTAGTTAATTTTATTTAATGTTAGGTAATTGTATTTAATTAATTTAATTTATTTAATGATAGTGTAGTGTTAGGTGTAATTGTAACTTAGGTTAGGATTTATTTTACAGGTACTTTTGTAGTTATTTTAGCTAGGTAGCTATTAAATAGTTAATAACTATTTAATAGCTATTGTACCTAGTTAAAATAATTACAAAGTTGCCTGTAAAATAAAAATAAAACCTAAACTAGCTACAATGTAATTATTAATTATATTGTAGCTATCTTAGGGTTTATTTTATAGGTAAGTATTTAGTTTTAAATAGGAATTATTTTTTTAATTATAGGAATATTTATTTAGATTAATTTAAATAATATTTAAGTTAGGGGGGTGTTAGGGTTAGGGTTAGACATAGATTTAGGGGTTAATTCATTTAATATAGTGGCGACGGTATAGGGGGGTAGATTAGGGGTTAATCAATGTAATGTAGGTGGCGGCGGTGTAGGGGGGGCAGGATAGGGGTTAATAAATGTAATGTAGGTGGCGGCGGACTCCGGGTGCGGCGGTTTAGGGGTTAAACAATTTATTTATTTGCGGCGGGGTCCAGGATCGGCAGGATAGGGGTTAATAACTTTATGTAGGTGGCGGCGGTATAGGGGGCGGCAGATTAGGGGTTAATAGGTATAATGTAGGTGGCGGCGGGATCCGGGAGCGGAGGTTTAGGGGTTAATATATTTATTATAGTGGCGGCGGGGTCCGTGAGCGGTGGTTTAGGGGTTAATATATTTATTATAGTTGCAGCGGGGTCCAGGAGCGGCGGTTTAGGGGTTAATAGGTTTATTTAGGTGCGGGGGCTGCAGGAGCGGCAGTATAGGGGCTAAACAGTATAGTATAGTGTGGGTGCTTAGTGACAGGCTAGCAAGAAAGCTGTGAAGAAGCCGATGAGCAGCGAGATCGATGACTGTCAGTTAACAACAGTCCGCTGCTCATCGCTCCATACTTGGTGTGCGACAGCTTTCTTGCTAACTTTGGCGAACGTATTCAGGTCCGCGGTGGCGATATTAGGCGAGCATATTGGGCCGGCGAATGCAGGTAAATATGGAGCTTCATAACTAGAGGCCATTGTCTGTGCTGTGTAGGAACACTTCAAATATGCCACGCTGGTCGAGTTTTGCGAAAGTCGTGATCCCTATTATTTACAATGAGAGACACATCACCACTCATCGGCACTTCACAGGTCCGCCCCTTTTATTTGAATATATCGACAGACAGACTGCAAGCCTGGTGAACTCAAGCAGGCAGTTTCTAGTTGGTCTATTGATGTTTTGAATATCGGACCCTAAGTGAGAACAGACAATATATACCAATGTAAAGAGATCAAAAAGTATTTTTGAGAGGTTAAGACCATTGGAAAAAGTAATATCAAAAAATTTTGTGAAATATCCTTGAAAGTTATTTTTTTATGGATTAAAATACTGCTGTGATTAAGAATATTGAAGGAGCTAACACAGTACACAGGTACTAAAAAAATGTGAAAATCAAGTTTTAGTACAGATTGTAATAGCTTCAAATGTAAAAACTAATTGAAATGGGATAGATTCAATTGTCTTGGGATCTGAGTGTAGCAAATTATGTTAAGTAGTGTAGTGGGTCATAAATTACTCACTCAAATATTTTACAATTAAATATGATTATATGTTTATAGACATCATATATATATATATATATATAGACATATGTATTTAAGAATACATAGAACATATTTCTCTAAGTAAATAACTTTGGAATGTGAAAATATCATATTTTCATGTCGGTTAGCACACTCACAATACTGACTAAAATTCAGAAATTGTTATCTGCCAAAAAAACAAGTGCAAGAGTCTGTGATCAACTACAAAGTTTCATTTGCAATTTGTAGGGCTGCCATTACTGGAATGTTAGTTGAGCATAAAATTATACTAAAAGCAAATGTTCCATCTTTTATTATACATTTTATAATTCAAAAAGCTGCAAGATCCATTTTTCTTGATCCTGCATACATATTCGTACAATGAAATCTATTTTCTAGTACTGTAAACGTGTTAGCATACAGTTCCAATTTTAGTTTGTATTTATTCACCCTATAACAGAAAGTTTGAAAGTATACTATCAGATAACATAACAACAGATGTGGCCTTCCAGATAATATCAAAACACATGGGTTGGTTTACAAAATGTACACTAAATGAAAGTACATTTATTAATAAGATTGGTATATATGACTTTCCTGCAACATCTGTTACATTACGTAAATAGTTCACTTGACATGTTTTTTAGGATACTGCTATATAGTATGTTTTATTTATTTTATTTTTTATTTATTTTAAGTAAAAACTAATGATATATTCATGTGTATTATAAACACACAACTATACATCTTCAGTTTAAGCTCAGACAAAAGTTCCATGTTAAAGGGACATGAAACCCCAAACTTTTCTTTCATGGTTCAGATAGAGAATACAATTTTAAACAACTTTTCAATTTAATTCTTTTATCTAATTTCCTTTATTCTCTTGGTATCCTTTGTTAAAGAAGCAGCTGAAAACTGAAAGCCAACGACAAAAGGCATCTTAATTCTATATTTAATCTTTATTTTCAACTTTTACCTGAACCTTAAAACTACTGGCTATGTTGGTAAAATACAGACTGGGTGTCTACCCTAATACTAAGAGATGAAGGGAAGAGTTTCAGAGAACAAGGGTTAAACACAGGGAAGAAGTCAGTGAAGCCTAAAGGTAGGACCAGGTAGTCTATGGGCATAATTGAGCTTAAATTTTAAAAAGTATGTTTTCTTAAAATAAAGTTTAAAAATGATCAATCTTACAGTATAATGCATAGAAATAGCACATCCTACACACATGCACTGTAAACCCATACGACTAGATTACGAGTTGTGCGTTAGGTTAAAAAAGCAGCAATAAGAGGTCCAAACGCTGCTTTTTAACGCCCGCTGGTATTACGAGTATTGAAGGTACAGGCTCACCGCTCACTTTTTTGGCCAGACTTGGAAATGCCGCAAATACACTTACGTAAATTGAGTATCCTCTTTCTTCAATGGGACTTGCATAGCGCCGGTATTACGAGTCTGCCAAAAAGTAAGCGGTAGACCCTCTCCTGCCAAGAATGGTACCGCATTTTAAAGTCAGTAGTTAAGAGTTTTACACTACAACGCCGTAGCATAAAACTCTTAACTAAAGTGCTAAAAAGTACACTAACACCCATAAACTACCTATTAACCCCTAAACCGAGGCCCTCCCGCATCGCAAAAACTAAAAACATTTTTAAACCCCTAATCTGCCGAACCGGACATCGCCACCACTATAATAAATATATTAACCCCTAAACCGCCGCACTCCCGCCTCGCAAACATTAGTTAAATATTATTAACCCCTAATCTGCTGTCCCTAACATCGCCGACACCTACCTACATTTATTAACCCCTAATCTGCCGCCCCCAACGTCGCTGCCACTATACTAAAGTTATTAACCCAGAAATCTAAGTCTAACCCTAACCCCCCCTAATTTAAATATACATTAAATAAATCTAAATAAAAATTACTATAATTAACTAAATTATTCCTATTTAAAACTAAATACTTACCTATAAAATAAACCCTAACGGCTAGATTACGAGTTTGGCGTTAGAGGCTGTGCGGTGTTAACGAGCAGTTTATGCTCACCGCTCACTTACAGACAGCGCTGGTATTAAGGGTTTTTACAACCCAGACAAGAAGTGAGCGTTGAGCAAAATTTTGCTCCTTACCGCACTCCAAAACCAGCGCTGCTTACTTTAGCGGTGAGCTGGTGTAACATGCTCGTGCACGATTTCCCCATAGGAATCAACGGGGAGAGCCAGCTGAAAAAAAGTCTAACACCTGCCGAAAAGCAGCGTAAAGCTCCTAACGCAGCCCCATTGATTCCTATGGGGAAATACATTTTATGTCTACACCTAACACCCTAACATGAACCCCGAGTCTAAACACCCCTAATCTTACACTTATTAACGCCTAATCTGCCGCCCCCGACATCGCCGCAACCTACATAATATTATTAACGCCTAATCTGCCGCTCTGGACACCGCCGCCACCTACATTATACTTACGAACCCCTAATCTGCTGCCCCCAATATAGCCGACACCTACATTATATTTATTAACCCCTAATCTGCCGCCCCTATGTCGCCGCCACCTACCTACATTTATTAACCCCTAATCTGCTGCCCCCAACGTCGCTGCCACTATAATAAACATATTAACGCCTAAACTGAGAAGATGAGAAAAAGAAGAGAGGCGCACAAATGTGTGTATCAATCGGTATAACTCGGCATACACTCCAAATATTGTGTGCACAGGGTACTCACAATTTAGCACAGCACACCAGTGTGCTTGTGGAAGCGGGCTGGCACTCAGAGCTGACCAGCTGGCTCTCTCCTGGAAATGACGGCTTTCCTGTATGATAGACTGTCTGGTAGTGGTATGCTTGTATTCAAACTCCAGGCTCAAGTTGTATTAAAACAAATTTAAAAACTTTTATTGCACAGGGTTGACAAGCACATAATAAAATTGGTACATAAAATATTGCTACGCGTTTCTCGGCCCTCCTGGCCGTTTCATCAGGCATATAAAATGAATTAAAAAACCGGCTTTTTATTACCGCCACTACCAAACAGTTTCAAACAGACCCACCCCTTTCTTATTGGGTGTGTGCAGGTAAGCCTATCACCGTTAGTACATTTTTAGTCGCAAGTACTTAACAAACAAGTGTATCAAATTGTTATAGTCCATATCTCTTTCTAGCTACATATTAATCCTTAGTTGCAAGTTGTAACAAAGATCGTTATACAGTGATAGTAGCTTGAAATTACATATATACATTTATATCGGAGACACATAATTTTAAAAACAAAAATGGTCCCTTCGATAGGTGGAAAAGCGGACCAATCGTAAGGCTCTGTTCTAAAGAAATATTTACACACCCCTATTTGTTGTTTTGCATTGTGGCAATGCTAATCTTCATTCTGTTTAACCAACAATAATCATCGTGATCTCAGCTTTACACCTCTACAGAATTTCGAAAAATAATTATTACTTGTTACGCTATATGTAATTAGCTAATCTCGAGGTGGGATACAACCCCCAGAAATAAGGATATTAAACCCCATATCATACGACCTAATGGTGGGTGAATACCAGAGCACATACTAATAATAATGAACTAGATGAAAACGTGATTTTGATATATATGTAGGCAATAAATTGGTAATTCTACTTGATGTTTTGATATCTTCAAATTGCTATATTAATCTCTAAAGTGAATAAGTGTCATATGCCTTTATATTCCTAGTGAGTGTATATGGTGATGTGAATATTCATTATATTTGAAACAAAAATAGTGAAATTTTAATAAATGTGTGACTATGTGAATATAAATGTGACTATGTGATATACGTAAAATGGTAACTAACATTCGGGGTCGATTTGTATCTATATAGTGATGATATTATTAAATTATGCACGAGTGTGTGCAACTATGACTAGGTCATATAAAAATAATATAAATACATGGTTATTGGGTGTGTGGTCTCTAATAACCTAGTGTCCCCTCTATTATCTGAACACGAATAATATAAAGTGGGGGAGGGGTTGCCTAATAACAGTGATCGGTGGGTGCTTAAAGAGGCCATGTTTGGATCAGCCAATAGGATTGAACTTCAATCTTATTGGCTGATTGCATCAGCCAATAGGATTTTTCCTACCTTAATTCCGATAGGCTGATTCTATCAGCCAATCGGAATTGAAGGGACGCCATCTTGGATGACATCACTTAAAGGAACCGTCATTGTTCAAGAAGACGTCGTCAGAAGATGATGCTCCGTGTCCGATATCTTGAAGATGGAGCCGCTCCGCTCCGGATGGATGAAGATAGAAGATGCCGTCTGGATGAAGACTTCTGCCCTTCTGGAGGACCACTTCTGCCCGTCTGGAGGACTACTTCTGCCCATCTGGAGGACCACTTCTGCCGGCTTCATTGAGGACTTCAGCTCGGTTGGGTGGAGACTTCTCAAGGTAGGGTGATCTTCAAAGGGTTAGTGTTAGGTTTTTTTAAGTGGGGATTGGGTTGGTTTTAGAGTAGGGTTGGTTGCATGGGGTTTAATGTTGGGGGGGTTGTAATTTTTTTTTACAGGTAAAAGAGCTGATTACTTTGGGGCAATGCCCCGTAAAAGTCCCTTTTAAGGGCTATTTGTAATTTTGTGTAGGGTAGGACTTTTTTATTTTGGGGGGGGGGGCTTTTTTATTTTGTTAGGGGGATTAGATTAGGTGTAATTAGTTTAAAAATCTTGTAATTTGTTTTTTATTTTCTGTAATTTAGTGTTTGTTTTTTTTGTACTTTAGATCATTTTATGTAATTTTATTTAATTGTATTTAGTTTAGGGAATTTATTTAATTATAGTGTAGTGTTAGGTGTAATTGTAACTTAGGTTAGGTTTTATTTTACAGGTATATTTGTATTTATTTTAACTAGGAAGTTATTACATAGTTAATAACTATTTAATAACTATTGTACCTAGTTAAAATAAATACAAAGTTGCCTGTAAAATAAAAATAAACCCTAAGCTAGCTACGATGTAACTATTAGTTATATTGCAGCTATCTTAGGGTTTATTTTACAGGTAAGTATTTAGTTTTAAATAGGAATAATTTATTTAATGATAGTAATATTTATTTAGATTTATTTAAATAATATTTAAGTTAGGGGGTGTTAGCGTTAGGGTTAGACTTAGGTTTAGGGGTTAATAAATTTAATATAGTGGTAGCGACGTTGGGGGCAGCAGATTAGGGTTTAATAAATGTAGGTAGGTGGCGGCGTTGTAGGGGACGGCAGATTAGGGGTTAATAAGTATAATGTAGGTGGCGGCGGTGTAGGGGGGGCAGATTAGGGGTTAATAAGTATAATGTAGGTGGCGGCGGTGTAGGGAGGCAAATAAGGGGTTAATAAGTATAATGTAGGTGGTGGTGGGCTCCGGTAGCGGCGGTTTAGGGGTTGAACACTTTATTTAGTTGCAGCGGTTTAGGGGTTAAACACTTTATTTAGTTGCGGCGGGGTCCGGAGCGGCGATTTAGGGGGTAAAACAGTATAGTATAGTGTGGGTGTTTAGTGACAGGGTACCAAGAAAGCTGTAAAAAAGCCGAAGAGCAGCGAGATTGATGACTGTTAGTTAACAACAGTCCGCTGCTCATCGCCCCGTACTTGGTGCGCAGCATTTTGACAGCTTTTTTGATAATTTTGGAGAACGTATTCAGGTCCACGGCAGCGATGTTAGGTGATCTTTGGCGAGAGTATTGGTGCCGTTGAATGCAAGTAAGTTGACGGCTTGATAAATAGATGCCACTGTATTGATTTCAGACATGTATCCTAAAGTATTCTTAAATGGTATTATATTGTCGATAGAAGTACACATACATTTATTAACAATGTGAACAATCATGTGAAATAAAAATGAATAAAGCTGTTAATGTTTAGCAAATAAACAGCTAGTAAAAATATATTGAACTATATTTTCTAATTTGGATTAGAAAAATATATGCATAATTATGAGATGGAAATCACACTTAAAAAAGTGCTTCATACAAAAAATGAGCTATTATGGGGCATATTTAAAGGGACAGTCTACAATAGAATTGTTATTGTTTTAAAAGATACATAATCCCTTTATTACCCATTCCCCAGTTTTGCATAACCAACACAGTTATATTAATGTACTTTTTAGCTCTGTTATTACATTGTATCTATGAACCTTCTGACAGCCCCCTGATCACATGACTGTGACTATTTATTATCTATTGACTTGCATTTAGCATTGTGTTGTGCTAAATCTTAAATAACTTTCTGTGCCTGAACACAGTGTTATCTATATGGCCCACGTGAACTATCAAGTCTTTTGTTTTGAAAAGCAATTTAAAAAGCATGTAATTAGAAGCAGCCCTCAAGGGCTTAGAAATTAGCATATGAGCCTACCTAGGTTTAGTTTCAACTAAGAATACCAATGGAAAAAAGCAAATTTGATGATAAAAGTAAATTGGAAAGTTAATTAAAATCACATATCCTATCTGAATAATGAAAGTTTAATTTTGACTAGACTGTCCCTTTAACAATGTGTGAGCAGACATGATATGAAGTAACTTATGTCCACTGCATATTGCTGCCCATAGATAAATGCCGATAGCATACGCTGCCTGCATTTATCATTGCACCAGCAGTTCTTGTGAACTGCTGGTGCAATGCTGACCCCTGCAGATTCGCGTCCAAACGGCCGCTAGCAGGGGTGTCAATCAACCCGATCAAATTCGATCAGATTGATTTCTGTCCGCTGCCTCAGAGCAGATGGGCAAGTTATGCAGCAGAGGTCTTTAGACCACTGCTTCATAACTTCTTGATAACTTCTGTTATCAAGAGAAACAAGGGGCCTCAAGCTCTATACGGAGCTTGATAAACATGCCCCTATATATCTGGAAATATTTTAAAAATAAAAAACAGAATTTATGTTTACCTGATAAATTACTTTCTCCAATGGTGTGTCCGGTCCACGGCGTCATCCTTACTTGTGGGATATTCTCCTCCCCAACAGGAAATGGCAAAGAGCCCAGCAAAGCTGGTCACATGATCCCTCCTAGGCTCCGCCTACCCCAGTCATTCGACCGACGTTAAGGAGGAATATTTGCATAGGAGAAACCATATGTTACCGTGGTGACTGTAGTTAAAGAAAATAAATTATCAGACCTGATTAAAAAAACCAGGGCGGGCCGTGGACCGGACACACCGTTGGAGAAAGTAATTTATCAGGTAAACATAAATTCTGTTTTCTCCAACATAGGTGTGTCCGGTCCACGGCGTCATCCTTACTTGTGGGAACCAATACCAAAGCTTTAGGACACGGATGAAGGGAGGGAGCAAATCAGGTCACCTAAATGGAAGGCACCACGGCTTGCAAAACCTTTCTCCCAAAAATAGCCTCAGAAGAAGCAAAAGTATCAAATTTGTAAAATTTAGAAAAAGTGTGCAGTGAAGACCAAGTCGCTGCCTTACATATCTGATCAACAGAAGCCTCGTTCTTGAAGGCCCATGTGGAAGCCACAGCCCTAGTGGAGTGAGCTGTGATTCTTTCAGGAGGCTGCCGTCCGGCAGTCTCATAAGCCAATCGGATAATGCTTTTAATCCAGAAGGAGAGAGAGGTAGAAGTTGCTTTTTTACCTCTCCGTTTACCAGAATAAACAACAAACAAAGACAAAGTTTGTCTGAAATCCTTAGTAGCTGCTAAGTAAAATTTTAGAGCACGAACTACATCCAAGTTGTGCAACAAACGTTCCTTCTTTGAAACTGGATTAGGACACAAAGAAGGCACAACTATCTCCTGGTTAATGTTTTTGTTAGAAAACAACTTTTGGAAGAAAACCAGGTTTAGTACGCAAAACCACCTTATCTGCATGGAACACCAGATAAGGAGAAGAACACTGCAGAGCAGATAATTCTGAAACTCTTCTAGCAGAAGAAATTGCAACCAAAAACAAAACTTTCCAAGATAATAACTTAATATCAACGGAATGTAAGGGTTCAAACGGAACCCCCTAAAGAACTGAAAGAACTAGGTTGAGACTCCAAGGAGGAGTCAAAATTTTGTAAACAGGCTTGATTCTAACCAGAGCCTGAACAAAGGCTAGAACATCTGGCACAGCTGCCAGCTTTTTGTGAAGTAACACAGACAAGGCAGAAATCTGTCCCATCAAGGAACTTGCAGATAATCCTTTTTCCAATCCTTCTCGAAGGAAGGATAGACTCTTAGGAATCTTAACCTTGTCCCAAGGGAATCCTGCAGATTCACACCAACAGATATACCAAATTATGTGGTAATTTTTCTGGTTACAGGCTTTCAGGCCTGAACAAGAGTATTAATAACAGAATCTGAGAACCCTCGCTTTGATAAGATCAAGCGTTCAATCTCCAAGCAGTCAGCTGGAGTGGGTCGAACGGACCTAGAACAAGAAGGTCTTGTCTCAAAGGTAGCTTCCATGGTGGAGCCGATGACATATTCACCAGATCTGCATACCAAGTCCTGCGTGGCCACGCAGGAGCTATCAAAATCACCGACGCCCTCTCCTGATTGATCCTGGCTACCAGCCTGGGGATGAGAGGAAACGGCGGGAACACATAAGCTAGTTTGAAGGTCCAAGGTGCTACTAGTGCATCCACTAGAGCCGCCTTGGGATCCCTGGATCTGTACCCGTAGTAAGGAACTCTGAAGTTCTGACGAGAGGCCATCAGATCCATGTCTGGAATGCCCCACGGTTGAGTGACTTGGGCAAAGATTTCCGGATGGAGTTCCCACTCCCCCGGATGCAATGTCTGACGACTCAGAAAATCCGCTTCCCAATTTTCCACTCCTGGGATATGGATAGCAGACAGGTGGCAGGAGTGAGACTCCGCCCATAGAATGATTTTGGTCACTTCTTCCATCGCTAGGGAACTCCTTGTTCCCCCCTGATGGTTGATGTATGAACTTGGCCCTCGCTAGCTGAGGCCAAGCTTTGAGAGCATTGAATATCGCTCTCAGTTCCAGAATATTTATCGGTAGAAGAGATTCTACCCGAGACCAAAGACCCTGAGCTTTCAGGGATCCCCAGACCGCGCCCCAGCCCATCAGACTGGCGTCGGTCGTGACAATGACCCACTCTGGTCTGCGGAAGGTCATCCCTTGTGACAGGTTGTCCAGGCACAGCCACCAACGGAATGAGTCTCTGGTCCTCTGATTTACTTGTATCTTCGGAGACAAGTCTGAATAGTCCCCATTCCACTGACTGAGCATGAACAGTTGTAATGGTCTTAGATGAATGCGCACAAAAGGAACTACGCCATTGCCGCTACCATCAAACCTATCACTTCCATGCACTGCGCTATGGAAGGAAGAGGAACGGAATGAAGTATCCGACAAGAGTTTGTTTTTCTGGCTTCCGTCAGAAAAATCCTCATTTCTAAGGAGTCTATTATAGTTCCCAAGAAGGGAACCCTCGTTGACGGAGATAGAGAACTCTTTTCCACGTTCACTTTCCATCCGTGAGATCTGAGAAAGGCCAGGACAATGTCCGTGTGAGCCTTTACTTGAGGAAGGGACGACGCTCGAATCAGAATGTCGTCCAAGTAAGGTACTACAGCAATGCCCCTTGGTCTTAGCACCGCCAGAAGGGACCCTAGTACCTATGAGAAAATCCTAGGAGCAGTGGCTAATCCGAAAGAAAACGCCACGAACTGGAAATGCTTGTCCAGGAATTCAAACCTTAGGAACCGATGATGTTCCTTGTGGATAGGAATATGTAGATACGCATCCTTGAAATCCACCTTGGTCATGAATTGACCTTCCTGGATGGAAGGAAGGAGTGTTCGAATGGATTCCATCTTGAACGATGGAACCTTGAGAAACTTGTTCAAGATCTTGAGATCTAAGATTGGTCTGAACGTTCCCTCTTTTTTGGGAACTATGAACAGATTGGAGTAGAACCCCATCCCTTGTTCTCCTAATGGAACAGGATGAATCACTCCCATTTTTAGCAGGTCTTCTACCCAATGTAAGAATGCCTGTCTTCTTATGTGGTCTGAAGACAACTGAGACCTGTGGAACCTCCCCCTTGGAGGAAGCCCCTTGAACTCCAGAGAATAACCTTGGGAGACTATTTCTAGCGCCCAAGGATCCAGAACATCTCTTGCCCCAGCCTGAGCGAAGAGAGAGAGTCTGCCCCCCACCAGATCCGGTCCCGGATCGGGGGCCCGCATTTCATGCTGTCTTGGTAGCAGTGGCAGGTTTCCTGGCCTGCTTTCCTTTGTTCCAGCCTTGCATAGGTCTCCAGGCTGGATTGGCTTGAGAAGTATTACCTTCCTGCTTAGAGGACGTAGCCCTTGGGGCTGATCCGTTTCTGCGAAAGGGACGAAACTTAGGTTTATTTTTGAAAAGACCTATCCTGAGGAAGGGCGTGGCCCTTGCCCCCAGTGATATCAGAGATAATCTCTTTCAAGTCAGGGCCAAAGAGTGTTTTCCCCTTGAAAGGAATGTCAAGCAATTTGTTCTTGGAAGACGCATCCGCTGCCCAAGATTTTAACCAAAGCGCTCTGCGCCACAATAGCAAACCCAGAATTTTTTCGCCGCTAACCTAGCCAATTGCAAGGTGGCGTCTAGGGTGAAAGAATTAGCCAATTTAAGAGCACGAATTCTGTCCATAATCTCCTCATAAGAAGAAGAATTACTAATAATCGCCTTTCCTAGCTCATCAAACTAGAAACACGCGGCTGCAGTGACAGGGACAATGCATGCAATTGGTTGTAGAAGGGAACCTTGCTGAACAAACATCTTTAGCAGACCTTCTAATTTTTTATCCATAGGATCTTGGAAAGCACAACTATCTTCTATGGGTATAGTGGCGCGCTTGTGTAGAGTAGAAACCGCCCCCTCGACCTTGGGGACTGTCTGCCATCAGTCCTTTCTGGGGTCGACTATAGGAAAACAATTTTATAAATATGGGGGGAGGTACTAAAGGTATACCGGGCCTGTCCCATTCTTTACTAACAATGTACGCCACCCGCTTGGATATAGGAAAAGCTTCGGGGGGCCCCGGGGCCTCTAAGAACTTTTCCATTTACATAGTGGTTCTGGAATGACCAGATAATCACAATCATCCAAATTGGATAACACCTCCTTAAGCAGAGCGCGGAGATGTTCCAACTTAAATTTAAAAGTAATCACATCAGGTTCAGCTTGTTGAGAAATGTTTCCTGAATCTGAAATTTCTCCCTCAGACAAAACCTCCCTGGCCCCCTCAGACTGGTGTAGGGGCCCTTCAGAAACCATATCATCAGCGTTCTCATGCTCTACAGAATTTTCTAAAACAGAGCAGTCGCGCTTTCACTGATAAGTGGGCATATTGGCTAAAATGTGTTTGATAGAATTATCCATTACAGCCGTTAAATGTTGCATAGTAAGGAGTATTGGCGCACTAGATGTACTAGGGGCCTCCTGTATGGGCAAGACTGGTGTAGACGAAGGAGGGGATGATGCAGTACCATGCTTACTCCCCTCACTTGAGGAATCATATTGGGCATCATTTTTACTAAATTTTTTTATGACATAAAATACATATAGTTAAATGAAAAAGAACCTTGGTTTCCCCACAGTCAGAACACAATCTATCTGGTAGTTCAGACATGTTAAACAGGCATAAACTTGACAACAAAGCACAAAAAACGTTTTAAAATAAAACCGTTACTGTCACTTTAAATTTTAAACTAAACACACTTTATTACTGCAATTGCGAAAAAGTATGAAGGAATTGTTCAAAATTCACCAAAATTTCACCACAGTGTCTTAAAGCCTTAAAAGTATTGCACACCAAATTTGGAAGCTTTAACCCTTAAAATAACGGAACCGGAGCCGTTTTTATATTTAACCCCTTTACAGTCCCTGGAATCTGCTTTGCTGAGACCCAACCAAGCCCAAAGGGGAATACGATACCAAATGATGCCTTCAGAAAGACTTTTCTATGTATCAGAGCTCCACACACATGCAGCTGCATGCCATGCTGTCCTCAAAAACAAGTGCGCCATACCGGCGCGAAAATGAGGCTCTGACTATGATTAAGGAAAGCCCCTAAAGAATAAGGTGTCAAAAACAGTGCCTGCCGATATAATCATATCAAAATACCCAGAATAAATGATTCCTCAAGGCTAAATATGTGTTAATAATGAATCGATTTAGCCCAGAAAAAGTCTACAGGCTTAATAAGCCCTTGTGAAGCCCTTATTTACTATCTTAATAAACATGGCTTACCGGATCCCATAGGGAAAATGACAGCTTCCAGCATTACATCGTCTTGTTAGAATGTGTCATACCTCAAGCAGTAAGAGACTGCACACTGTTCCCCCAACTGAAGTTAATTGCTCTCAACAGTCCTGTGTGGAACAGCCATGGATTTTAGTTACGGTGCTAAAATCATTTTCCTCATACAAACAGAAATCTTCATCTCTTTTCTGTTTCTGAGTAAATAGTACATACCAGCACTATTTTAAAATAACAAACTCTTGATTGAATAATAAAAACTACAGTTAAACACTAAAAAACTCTAAGCCATCTCCGTGGAGATGTTGCCTGTACAACGGCAAAGAGAATGACTGGGGTAGGCGGAGCCTAGGAGGGATCATGTGACCAGCTTTGCTGGGCTCTTTGCCATTTCCTGTTGGGGAGGAGAATATCCCACAAGTAAGGATGACGCCGTGGACCGGACACACCTATGTTGGAGAAATATTGTTTAATGCCTGCGGCAGGATTTGGCCTTTGGAGGAGAGGTATTTGGGGTGAAAGTGTGGCGTCTTGTGCGACGAACACCAGCTGACTGGGAGGCTAGAACATGTGATTCAGGGTCCTGCAGGGATATGATGGAGGATGCAAGTGAGGAGGGAGTTTGTGGCCTATCTGCGAGCCTCTCCACTGCCTCTGTCAGGCGGATGAGCGAGGCATTATGGATGTCCATCTGGCTCTGTAGCCTCCTGAAGTCATGCTGCTGCTGGAGCCTGGTCAGCCTAAGTTCCCTGTGAATGAGCCACAGTAAAGCATCCTGCTGGGACTGTGTGGGAATATTTGATTCCATGGGGGGACTTGTGGCTCCATAGGTGTCTCCGGTACATATTCCTGGCTCTCTGTGAGGTTGTCATCACTCAGTCTTGGGGACTGTGAGGAAAAAACATGGGAAGACAAAAAAGAGGCGCATGTGTGTACCAGTAGAGAGATCCAATATAGTGGAAGAAATCACACCAGGGTACTCACATATATCCAGAGCATACAGTGCTATCAGGCACGCACTGAGCAATTGCAGCAGCCCAGCTTGCTGTGATCCTATATGGCAACAGGAACAGGACCAATCCAAAAGGATTCCTGGGAAGCTGCAGGGAAGCTGGATCAGCACAGGCAACACCAGACACTGGGTGAAAGGTTCCAGGGATAAGCTCAATAACAGAGCAGCGGCTTATCAGAACAGAAAGTTCAGTCCCAATGGGGATGGGATGAAGGTGGTGTATAAAAAATTATAATTCCAGTGGTGGTTTCAAAGTATAAAATATAAAAGGTTTATTAAAACATTGATAAAAACAAGAACCAACAGGTAGGGCAAATACTTGTCCTCCTTGTATCAATGCAACATGTTTCTCAGCTCAAACGCTGAGAGAATGTTATCTTATTGGGCTAATAGAATGTGTAATGTACAAGTGCCACTTCAAGCAGAAAATGTTATTTTTTTAAAATTTTAATAAAAAAAAAATCTTTCAGTGCAGGACCTTCTTTAGTATGTTAATTCTATTAAGAAGAAACCTGATTTTAAAACTATGGAAAAATATATACGGGCACCATCCAAGCACTGAAAAATGTGATACAGAAGCAATTCTTAATAGAACAAAATGATATTTGGTTTAATCTGGAGAATAATGTTGAAAGGTTTTTTGAGAAATGGAAATTTTAGATTAAAATACAAGATAGGGACACACAAAAGGAATTGATATCAAGGTTTGAAAACACTCAATACATAATGGAGAGTAGGCTGAGGAATGAGTGGCTGTGTATAGGATAGTAAGATGAAGGATATACATAGGTTGTATAATCTAATGTGCTATCCTATAGACACTAGGCTTACTCAAAGAGTGATTTGGATACTCTCGCCTAGATTACTAGTTTTGCGTTAGAGGCTGTGCAGTGCTAACGAGCTGTTTAAGCTCACCGCTCACTTACAGACAGCGCTGGTATTACGGGTTTTTAGAAACCCGGCGTTAACCGCAAAAAAGTGAGCGAAGAGCAAAATGTTGCTCCACATCTCACCTCAATACCAGCATTGCTTACGTTAGCGGTGAGCTGGTAAAACAAGCTTGTGCATGATTTCCCCATAGGAATCAATGGGGGAGAGACGGTTGAAAAAAAACCTAACACCTGCAAAAAAGCAGCGTAAAGCTCCTAACACAGACCCATTGATTCCTATGGGGAAAGAAAGTTTATATCTACACCTAACACCCTAACATGAACCCCAAGTCTAAACACCCCTAATCTTACACATTTTAACCCCTAATCTGCTGCCCCCGACATCACCGACACCTACATTATACTTATGAACCCCTAATCTGCTGCCCCAACATCGCCGACACCTACATTATATTTATTAACCCCAAATCTGCCACCCCCAATGTCGCCGCAACCTAACTACACTTATTAACCCCTAATCTGCTGCACCCAACATCACTGCCACTATAATAAACATATTAACCCCTAAACCGAAGTCTAACCCTAACCGCCCTAACTTAAATTTAATTTAAATAAATCTAAATAAAATTACTATCATTAACTAAATTATTCCTATTTAAAACTATATACTTACCTATAAAATAAACCCTAAGCTAGCTACAATATAAGTAATAATTACATTGAATCTAGTTTAGGTTATATTTTTATTTTACAGGCAAGTTTGTATTTATTTTAACTAGGTACAATAGTTATTACATAGTTATTAACTATTTAATAACTACCTAGTTAAAATAAAGACAAATATACCTGTAAAATGAAACCTAACCTAAGTTACAATTACACCTAACACTACACTACAATTAAATTAATTACCTAAATTAAATACAATTAATTACAATTAAATAAAATTATCTAAAGTACAAACCCCCCCACTAAATTACAGAAAATAATAAAGAAATTACAAGATTTTTAAACTAATTACACCTAATCTAATCCCCTAACAAAATATAAAAAGCCCCCCCCCCCAAAATAAAAAAAAAAAACCTACCCTACACTAAATTACCATTGCCCCAAAGTAATCAGCTCTTTTACCTGAAAAAAAATTACAAATCCCCCCAACATTAAAACCCACCACCGACACAACCAACCCTACTCTAAAACCCACCCAATACCCCCTTAAAAAAACCTAACACTAACCCCCTGAAGATCACCTTACCAGGAGACGTCTTCACCCAACCGGGCAGAAGTGGTCCTCCAGACGGGCAGAAGTCTTCATCTAACATGGCAGAAGTGGTCCTCCAGATGGGCAGAAGTCTTCATCCAGACGGCATCTTCTATCTTCATCCATCCGGCACGGAGCGGGTCCATCTTCAAGACATCCGGCGTGGAGCATCCTCTTCTTTCCACGGCCGACGACTGAATGAAGGTTCCTTTAAATGACGTCATCCAAGATGGCGTCCCTTCAGTTCTGATTGGCTGATAGAATTCTATCAGCCAATCGGAATTAAGGTAGAAAAAATCCTTTTGGCTGATGCAATCAGCCAATAGGATTGAACTGGCATTCTATTGGCTGATTGGAACAGCCAATATAATGCCAGCTCAATCCTATTGGCTGATTGGATCAGCCAATAGGATTGAACATCAATCCTTTTGGCTGATTGCATCCGCCTATAGGATTTTTTCTACCTTAATTCCGATTGGCTTTTTAAAATTCTCTCAGCCAATCGGAAATGGATGACGTCATTTAAAGGAACCTTCATTCAGTGGTCGGCCGTGGAAAAAAGAGGATGTGTCTTGAAGATGGACCCGCTCTGCGCCGGATGGATGAAGATAGAAGATGCCATCTGGATGAAGACTTCTGACCGTCTGGAGGACCACTTCTGCCCGGTTGGATGAAGACTTCTCCAGGCTTCGTTGAGGACTTCGGCCCGGTTGGGTGAAGACCTCAACCGGTAAGGTGATCTTCAGTGGGTTAGTGTTAGTTTTTTTTAAGGGGGGATTGAATGGGTTTTAGAGAAGGGTTGGTAGTGTGGGTGGTGGGTTTTAATGTTGGGGGGGGATTTGTAATATTTTTTACAGGTAAAAGAGCTGATTACTTTTAAGGGCTATTTGTAATTTAGTGTAGGGTAGGGCTTTTTATATTTTGGGTGGGCTTTTTTATTTTGTTAGGGGGATTAGATTAGGTGTAATTAGTTTAAAAATCTTGTAATTTCTTTATTATTTTCTGTAATTTAGTGGGGGGTTTTTGGTACTTTAGATAATTTTATTTAATTGTAATTAATTGTATTTAATTTAGTTAATTTAGTTAATTATAGTGTAGTGTTAGGTGTAATTGTAACTTAGGTTAGGTTTTATTTTACAGGTAAATCTGTCTTTATTTTAACTAGGTAGCTATTAAATAGTTAATAACTATTTAGTAACTATTCTACCTAGTTAAAATAAATACAAAGTTGCCTGTAAAATAAAAATAAACCCTAAGCTAGATACAATGTAACTATTAGTTATATTGTAGCTAGCTTAGGGTTTATTTTATAGGTAAATATTTAGTTTTAAATAGGAATTATTTAGTTAATTGTAATAATTTTATTTAGATTTATTGTAATTATATTTAAGTTAGGGGGGTTAGGGTTAGACTTAGGTTTAGGGGTTAATACATTTAATATAGTGGCTGCGACATTGGGGGTGGCAGATTAGGGGTCAATAAATGTAGGTAGGTGGCGTTATATTAGGGCCGGCATATTAGGGGTTAATAATATTTAACTAGTGTTTGCGATGCGGGAGGGTGGCGGTTTAGGGGTTAATATATTTATTATAGTGGTGACGATGTCCGGTTCGGCAGATTAGGGGTTAAAATATTTATTTTAGTGTTTGCGATGTGGGCCTCGGTTTAGGGGTTAATAGGTCGTTTATGGGTGTTAGTGTACTTTTTAGCACTTTAGTTAAGAGTTTTATGCTACGGCGTTGTAGTGTAAAACTCTTAACTACTGACTTTTTAATGCAGTACCAGTCTTGACAGGAGAGGGTATACCGCTCACTTTTGGTCAGACTTGTAATATCGGCGCTATCCAGGTCCCATTGAAAATATAGGATACGCAATTGATGTAAGTGGATTTGCAGTATTTCCGAGTCTGGCCAAAAAAGTGAGCACACCTGTACCTTCAAGACTCGCAATACCAGCGGGCGTTAAAAAGCAGCGTTGGGACCGGCCAACGCTGCTTTTTAACCCTAACGTACAACTCGTAATCTAGGCCTCTGTCTTTGTCTTATCTTTTTGTTGTTTCTTTTTTTTTTTTGTATACTCATGTACTTGCATGAATATTTGATTTTGCTTTTTATTTAATGCTGAAACTGATGCCTTCTTTTTGTTGTATCTGCACTACCCCAGTCTGTTTATGAACTTCAAAATACTAATACAAATAATTATAAAAAAAACAAAAAAAAAAAAAAAAAAAACAGCCACTTGTAATGGCTGGTTATTTAACGTGTGCCCATAAACTGGCAAATTTGCCCCTTTAGAGGGTACATGTTAACTTAGCATCCAACATTGCAGCACCTATTAATTCATAGAAATTAAACACATATCTTCAATATTTAAAAACTAAAATAATGATAAAATACCTCTATATAATATGCTCAGGCAAATTGTTGCATTGAATACACAATTACTAAAGTTTTTGTTCCCTTCTGGGAATTGTAATACATTAAACAGATTTATGTAATTTCATCACTTTAATATTGTTGCCCCTTTTCACATTAAAAATTGCTTTTAAGGATAAATGTATTGTATAGTACAGTTGTTTAGTATAAACAATATAAGTAACATACACAGACAGTAGTTCATAAATGTTCATTAATCTCGAGACTGAATTTGCTGTTTAAATAAGATTAGTTTATCAGAACAGTGCAGGCAGGTGCACATCAACTACAAGGTCACTAAACTACTAAAGTGTAAAATATTGCACGCTGATTAAACAGCACTGAGAACTATGTGGTATGAAATTTAGAAACATGACTTGCTATTGATAGAAAATGCGTTTTATGGATAGAAAAAAATAAATACAACAAAATTAAACACACAGCAATGCAATCAGTTTTCCCAACTATTGCATTAAACCCCCCCCCAAAAAAACAAGATAACTTTTATAGGGATCAAGTGGGTAGAGGGCACTGCCGAGAGTTGCACTGTTGTTGTCGGCTCTCATGAAGGTGATCTGCAAACAGCTGGGCTCATAGGCTTACATTCTAGGGGGTTCAAGGGGAAAGCAATGGAATTAGGAAAGGTTAGTGTAGGTTGTATGCATCCCTGAATAGTAGGTCTTTAGGGAGAGCTTGAAGCTGTTAAAACTAGGGGAGAGTCTTGTGGAGCGAGACACAAGATGGGGGCCAGTCTGGAGAAGTCTTGTAAATGGGAATGTGAGAAAGTAACAAGAGAGCAGAAGAGTAGGAGATTGTGAGCAGATAGAAGGGGACAGGAGGGAGAGTATCTGGAGACAAGTTTTGAAATGTAGGGGGAAGCAGTGCAGTTGAGGGCTTTGTATGTCAGAGTGAAGATTTTGTGTTTAATCCTAGAGGCAAGAGGAAGTCAGTAAAGGGATTGGCAGAGAGGTGCATCAGATGAAGAGCGATGTGTAAGGAAGATGAGCCTGGCAGAGGCATTCATTATGGATTGTAAAGGAGCTATGCGGCAGCTAGGTAGACCAGAGAGGACGGAGATGCTTTCAAGGTTTAAGCGGCAGGCTTTAGCCAAGGACTTAATGTGAGGAGTGAAGAAAAAATCTGAGTCAAGTGTGACCCCAAGACATCGGGCATGTGGGGTAGGGGTAATGATGGAGTTATCAACAGTTGTAGAAAATTTGGGGGTTGAGATATTGGAAGAAGGGGGAAAAAGAAGGAGTTCAGTTTTGGAAAGATTTAGCTTAAGGTAGAGAGAGGACATCCAAGATGAGATACGAGAAAGACAGTTAGTGAGGAAGAAGGTAGGTCTGGTACGGAAGGTAGATTTGGGTGTCATTGGCATAGAAGTGATATTGAAAATTGTGGGACTTTATTAAGGAACCTAATGATGATGTGTAGATCGAAAAGAGAAGGGGACCGAGGACAGAGCCCTAAGGTACCCCAACAGAAAGTGGTAACGGGGGAAGAGGATGCTCCGGAGAAGGCAACACTAAATGTACGGTTAGAAAGATAAAAAGAGAACCACGCATCACAGATGCCCAAGGTTTCTAGGGTTTGGAGCAAAAGAGGGTGGTCAACAGTGTCAAAGGCTGCAGACAGGTCAAGGAGGATAAGCAGAGAGAAGTCGCCTTTGGATTTTGCTGTAAGAAACCTTGACAATTGCTGTCTCTGTGGAGTGATGGGGACGAAATCCAGATTGCAGTGGGTCAAGAAGATAGTTTAGTGTAAGGAAATGGGAGAGACGTGCATATACTAGCTTTTCAAGGAGCTTTGAGGCAAGAGGGAGTAGGGAAATAGGGCGGTAGTTGGATGGGGAGGTTGGATCGAGAGAAGGTTTTTTAAGATAGGTGTGATCAGTGCATGTTTTAGAGATGAGGGAAATATACCAGTGCTGAGGGAGAGGTTGAAAATGTGTGTGAGTATAGGGGTGAGGGTAGAAGAGAGGGAGGGGAGTAGCTGTGAGGGGAGAAGGTCAAGGGGACAGGTAGTAAGGTTAGAGGACAGCATAAGGGCAGAAACTTCATCCTCGTTAACAGGGGCAAAAGAGCTAAACTTTTGGGTATTTGGGTTATGGATGATTGTGAGCTTTTGAGGCGGTGGGAGATGGGTATTATGTTAAGAGCTGATTTCATTTCTGATGGAGTCAATTTTGTTATTGAAGTGGCTGGCAAAATCTTGAGCTGATAGAGAAGTTGTATTAGGAGGTGGGGATGGGCGGAGAAGAATATTGAACGTGGAAAACAGACATTTTGGGTTAGAGGAAAGAGTAGAGATGAGATTAGAGAAGTATTGTTGCTTATAAAGATTAAGGGCAGAATAGTAGGAGTTCAGGATGAACTTGTAGTGAAGAAAGTCAGCTGAACTCCGAGATTTCCTCCAGTGTCGCTCAGCAGTATGGGAACATCTGCGTAGGTACTGTGTCAGAGGAGTATGCCAGGGCTGAGAATGAGAGTGTGGTTTCTGAGGTATGGTTGGAGGGGCGAGATTGTCAATGACCAATGTAAGGGTGGAATTATAATGACAGATAGATTGGTCAGGGCATGAAAAGGAGGTGATGGATGAGAGGAGAGGTTTGAGAGAGCTAGCAATCTGTTGCTGATCTAATGACTTAGTACTTCTGTGAAGTTTGGTGTGTGGGGTTGAGGGAGGGGGAGTTGTAGGGAGGGAAGTGATGTTGCAAGTTAGGAGATGATGGTCAGAAAGTGGAAAAGGTGAGTTTGTGAAATTTGAGATAGTGCATCAATAGGTCAAAATCAGATAAAGGGAATAACCATCTTTGTGAGTGGGAGAGTCAGTCCATTGTGACAGGCCAAAAGAGGGAGTGAGTTGAAGAAGTTGTTTTACAGAGGAGGCAGTGGGATTGTCAAGAGGGATGTTGAAGTCACCAAGAATGAGGGCAGGGGTGTCTGAAGAAAGGAAATAATGAAGCCAGGCAGCAAAGTGATCTAAAAATTGAGTTGGGGAGCCAGGGGGCAGTATATGACTGCAACACGTATAAAGAGGGGAGAAAATAAACAAATCATGTGTGCTTCAAATAAAGAAAATGTGAGGGAAGAGAAGGGCTGTATTTGATGAAAGGTGCAACGAGAGGGAAGTAAAATACCAACACCACCTCCTTGTCTATTGCCAGACCTAGGAGTGTGGCTGAAATTGAGACCCCATGTGACAGTGCAGCAGTGGATGCTGTGTCTGAAGAAGAGAGCCAGGTTTCTGTAAGAGCCAGAAGTTTAAGAGAGTGGAAGATAAAGAGATCATGGATAGAAGTGAGCTTGTTGCAAACAGAGTGAGAGTTCCAGTGTGCACAAGTGAAGGGGGAGGTGGTTTTAGATGTAAGAGGAATGAGATTAAGGTTACCAGAGTTTCTTTTTTAAGTCTATTGAAGGGCACACATGGGTGTGCAGGGCAAGGAAGTTGTGGGGGACCAGGATTAGGGGGAGATGTCGCCAGCAGCTAGTATGAAGAAGAGGGAGAGTGTGTCAGCCTGTGGAAGGTAATCTCACCCCTGTAAAGGAGAGAGGGAATTTTAGGACCACAACTGCAGCTTTAAAAGTGTTGTGAAAGTATCAATGATTCTGTATAGGTGAAGGGAGGCAGCAAGGTTCAGAATCAATGGATACAGTTCACTTTTATTATAAGGATAGGTGAGACAATGGCTGAGACCACAGAGCATATAGCCCCACTCAGTATTGACAAACTGGTTCCCACTTAAATAATAACATGCAATTGCAAGGTTAAAGAGTTAAACAGATAGTATCTGATCATAATTGGCAGCACAGATAACAGTACAAGAAAAAGGCAAAATACAGCTAATGACACTTGAGCTTTTTAAGGTACTGAGACTGACAAATAACGAAGTTAGGTAAATATTAGCGCATTTGAATACGAAGGCATCTTAACTAAAAGTTCTGAGACATGTCTGGAGTAAATGTTGAATATTGGTAACTTACTGCGGTACAGGAGTGAAGGAAGCGCTTTTTAAAGTTACTATAGAAGTAATGGGTGAGTGGTGTCTGGACACAGAGTAGTTCCCCTGCAGAGTCTGGGGATTTGCAGCGTGTGCGATGGCGTGTGACGTCACCGCTTGCCGGTTCCGGTCCTGTGTTTGGTAGAGAGGTGAGCTGCGTCTGTCTCAAAGGTTGCAAGGAAGTTTGAGGGTGAGAAGCTGGATTCAACAATCAAGCAATTTGGTATGAGTAGGAGGGAAATTTAAACAGCTTGATGGGGAGGAGATTGTGTAAGTGTGAAAAGACACAGCTATACAAAGGATAAAGCAAAGAACTTAGGCAGTCATGACAGGACCCCCCCCCCCAAGGATCAACTCCGGGGATCGGGTCCAGGGCGATCAGGACAACGTTCATGGAACCTGGCCACCAATCGGGGGGCAGATAGATTAGAAGCCGGTTCCCAGGAGTCCTCAGAATCAGGATAGCCCTTCCAATGAACCAGATACTGAAGCTGCCCTCGAAAGCGTCGGGAGTCCAACACATCTTGTACCTCATACTCCAGGGTGGCATCCTGCAGATGAGGAAGTATAGGAATAGAAGGATCATGGTGACGAAGCTGTCTATAAGGCTTGAGGAGAGACACATGAAAGGTAGGATGGGATTTCAGATTTGCTGGTAAAGCGAGGGTGACAGCATTCATATTCACAATCTTTACGATGGGGAATGGTCCAATAAAGCTGGAAGACAGTTTCCTGGAAGGAAGGGGTAAATGTAGATTACGTGTCGATAACCAAACGTAGTCACCTACAGCATATTTAGGCGAGGGAATCCTTTTCTTGTCAAAATGAAATTTATACCGATCCTTGGCGATGCGAATATTTTCAGCAGTTAATGAAAAGGATTCACTAATAGTGTTGATGAGGTCATTCACAACAGGACAAGTGTTGCCGACCATAGAATCCCATTCAAAAGAGGGATGGAAACCATAATTAATGAAAAACGGTGTGGAGTTAGTAGAGGAATGAATGGAATTGTTGAAGGCGAATTCTGCGTATGGCAGAAGTTGGGTCCAGTTCTCTTGTTTAGCTGAGATGAAACATCTTAAGTATTGTTCAATGCACTGGTTTGTTCTTTCAGTCTGGCCATTAGTTTGTGGATGGAAAGAGGTACTGAGACGTCTAGAAATACCTAGTGAGTGACAAAGTTGTTTCCAGAAGTGGCTGGTAAATTGAGTACCCCTATCTGAGGTGATACTATTCGGGAGTCCGTGATACTTGAACACATGGTGGATCATTAAGGAAATGGTTTCAGAAGAAGTTGGGAGTTTATGGTAGGGCACAAAATGTGCCATTTTACTAAATAGGTCCACGACTACTAATATGGTGTTATTCCTTTCTGAGATAGGCAGGTCGACTATATAGTCGATAGCTATGTCTCTCCAAGGACGGTCAGGAGTCGGTAAGGGGATCAATTTTCCGTACGGGGGAGTCCTCCCTTTTTTAGTAGTTTCGCAGATCATACAGGTCTTAACGTAATCCGCGATATCGGAGAGGTAAGTTGGCCACCAAAAGTATCTGGAGACTAATTCTTGAGTTTTCTTTATGCCCATATGTCCAGCAGATGGGGAGTCATGTAAAGTTTTTAAGACTGTTGGTCTGAGACTGTTGGGTACATAGATTTGTTGTTGGTGATAATACAACCCATCCGTGTGTAAATCCAAGACCTGTAATGGTTTATTTGAGTCAGCCTGTTGTGCCGATTTGAACTGATTGTTTTGTTCTACAGTTAAAGCTAAGAACCTGTCTAGAGGAATTAAGGGTGAGAGGTTTGGATGCGGAACTTGGTCCACCAAGTGTCTTGAGAGGGCATCAGCCTTCTTGTTCTTGTTTGCAGGACGGTAGGTGATAAGATAATTAAACCTAGCCAAGAATAGGTTCCAACGGACCTGCCGTGCACTAAGAGTCCTATTAGATTGTAAGTATTCTAGATTTTTGTGATCCGTGTAGATCAAGATTGGAAGAATGGTCCCTTCCAGAAGGTGTCTCCATTGTTCTAATGAAGTCTTGATTGCTAACAGTTCTTTATCCCCAATTGGGTAGTTGATTTCAGCTGAATTAAGTATTCGTGAATAGAAGGCGACAGGGTGTAGAGGGTCCTTAGGAGTCAACCTCTGTGAGAGGATTGCTCCCAAAGCATAATTAGATGCATCCACTTCCAGGATATACTGTAACTTAGAATTAGGGAATTGGAGGATAGGGGCCGTAGTGAAAGCCTTTTTTAAAAAGTTGAAAATTTGTTCTAAATCATCGTTCCATCGAAAGTGTGTATCAGATTTGGTCAAGTTAGTTAATGGTCTTGTCAAATCAGCGAAATTTTTAATAAACTTCCTGTAGAAATTGGCGAAACCCATGAACCTTTGTATATCCTTTTTACTTTTTGGGGAAGGCCAATTTTGGATTACCGATATCTTATCATTATCCATCTGGATACCTTGGGGTGATACAATATAACCTAGAAATTTTATTTCTTTGGAGTGAAATAAGCATTTTTCTAGTTTGACATATAGAGAATTTTCTCTCAACCGTGTTAATACTAGGGTAACATGTTTGATGTGTTCTGTACGTGAGGTAGAGAATATGAGTATATCATCCAAATATATCACCATAAATAAATCCAAAAAATCCTTAAAAATGTCATTTATAAAGTATTGAAAAGTAGCCGGGGCATTACAGAGGCCAAATGGCATCACAGTATATTCAAATAAGCCGTAACGTGTACGGAATGCTGTAAGCCATTCATGACCCTCCTTGATACGTACTAAGTTGTAAGCCCCTCTGAGATCCAATTTAGTGTATATAGTAGCATCTTGTAATCTATCAAGGAGTTGGGGAATTAAAGGCAAAGGATAGCGTTTTTTTATTGTACGCTTGTTTAGTTCTCTGTAATCAATAATGGGTCTTAGGGACTGATCTTTATTTTTAACAAAAAATATACCAGCCCCAGCTGGGGAGGTGGAAGGACGTATAAAGCCTTTCTTTAAGTTATCAGCCAAATAAGTTTTAAGGTGTTGTAACTCAGGTTCTGAGAGGGGAAATATATGGCCGTAAGGTATATCAACACCTGGCAGGAGATCAATAGGGCAGTCATAAACCCTATGAGGTGGTAGATTCTCTGATTCTTTTTTATCAAAGACATCAGCGAATGTAATGTATTCCTTGGGGATTTGTAATGGAACATCTAGTAAAATTTGTTCCTGATGGAGACACAAATCTTTACAATATGGAGAATTAAAGAGAACTTGTGAAGTTGACCATTGTATAGTGGGATCGTGTTGTTTAAACCAAGTGATACCAAGTATAATGGGATATAGAGGTGAGGGTATAACATCAAAAGTAAGATACTCTGTGTGTTGGTCATGTGTGGTGAGCCTTAATGGTATGGTATGGTATAAGATGGGTCCTGAAGTTATTTCATTACCATCAATAAATCGAAGTACACTAGGCACCAATTTCTTAACAAGTGGAATTTTATTTACAGTAGTGAATTGGTGATCTATATAATTATGGCTCGCTCCAGAGTCAAGGATTGCTTGTGAGTTGAGTCTTTGCTGATCCCACTGTAATAAGATAGGAAGGGAGCAATGATTAGACTGTGTTTGTTTAGCAGATAGACATATATTTGTAGTGTTCATCTTACCCTTCCTACGCTGTAATTGAGAGCAGTCCTTTACAGTGTGATCAATCCCTCCACAATACATACAGAGATCTAAAGCTTTTCTTCTTAGTTTCTCCTGTTGAGTTAATGGACCTCTGATGAAACCGAGTTCCATAGGAATTTCAGAAATTTTTGTAGGTGTTTTAGGTGGGGGTAATGTAGTAGCTGTATGTTTAGTGGATGATTCTAAGTGTGACCTTTCTGAGCGTCTCTCTCTGATGCGTCTATCTAAAGTGATGCTTGCATCTATTAGGAGTTCTAAAGTATCTGGGAGGGGTTGTCTGGCTAGCTCATCCTTGAGAGTATCTGAGAGGCCTAGGCGGAATTGATTGCGTAATGAGAGGTCATTCCACTGTGTATCTGGGGACCATTTCTTAAACTCTGCGATGTAGTCCTCCACAGGCCTTTTATGTTGTCTCAGAGACCTCATTGCTGTCTCAGCAGACAGCTGTTTGTAGGGATCATCATAAAGCTGTCCCATTGCTTTAAAAAACTGATCAAATGAGTACAGCAATGGGTCATTGGTCTCAAAAAACAAATTAGCCCATATACGTGGTTCACCACGCAGATAAGAGATTGTGGTGAGAACCTTCAAATGATCATTGAAATATGTTTTGGGTTTTAGTTGGAAGTATAAGGAACATGAATTTTTGAATTCCCTAAATTCTGAACGAATACCACTAAATGTTTGTGGAGGATTAGGTTGGGGTTCACTAGAACCAATACTTGTAGTGAGTGTATCAATTTTATCATTGATGTATTGCTTTAAAGCAGAATTTTCTAACTGTAGTGTATTTAACCCTGTAGTGAGGTTATCTACAGTTTGTGTTAATTTCTCTACATGAGCTAATAAGGCTGCTGGGTCCATAGTAAGGCTTGATTGTTATTGTCAGCCTGTGGAAGGTAATCTCACCCCTGTAAAGGAGAGAGGGAATTTTAGGACCACAACTGCAGCTTTAAAAGTGTTGTGAAAGTATCAATGATTCTGTATAGGTGAAGGGAGGCAGCAAGGTTCAGAATCAATGGATACAGTTCACTTTTATTATAAGGATAGGTGAGACAATGGCTGAGACCACAGAGCATATAGCCCCACTCAGTATTGACAAACTGGTTCCCACTTAAATAATAACATGCAATTGCAAGGTTAAAGAGTTAAACAGATAGTATCTGATCATAATTGGCAGCACAGATAACAGTACAAGAAAAAGGCAAAATACAGCTAATGACACTTGAGCTTTTTAAGGTACTGAGACTGACAAATAACGAAGTTAGGTAAATATTAGCGCATTTGAATACGAAGGCATCTTAACTAAAAGTTCTGAGACATGTCTGGAGTAAATGTTGAATATTGGTAACTTACTGCGGTACAGGAGTGAAGGAAGCGCTTTTTAAAGTTACTATAGAAGTAATGGGTGAGTGGTGTCTGGACACAGAGTAGTTCCCCTGCAGAGTCTGGGGATTTGCAGCGTGTGCGATGGCGTGTGACGTCACCGCTTGCCGGTTCCGGTCCTGTGTTTGGTAGAGAGGTGAGCTGCGTCTGTCTCAAAGGTTGCAAGGAAGTTTGAGGGTGAGAAGCTGGATTCAACAATCAAGCAATTTGGTATGAGTAGGAGGGAAATTTAAACAGCTTGATGGGGAGGAGATTGTGTAAGTGTGAAAAGACACAGCTATACAAAGGATAAAGCAAAGAACTTAGGCAGTCATGACAGAGTGACATGAGATGAGAAGCAGATTTGCAGTAATGAGACTGTTTTTGGGCTGAAGTGCAAGGGGGAGAGAGAGTGTTTAGAATAGGTAAAGTTAATGAGTACAAAAGTAAGGTGAGTATAAGAGAGATGGGCTAATGAACAGTGCAGGTGGTGAGGGGGAAGAAGTAATTGAATAATGTAGTTTGTTATAGAGACAAGAGGTAGCAAAAAGGAATATGAATATATTGAGCATTTTTACAAAAGTGGGAACCAATTAAACACATAAGACACAGCATTACAGCAGCACTTGCATAAGGCAACAATGAGATACATAAAACACTTGCCTTATGTCTTGCCCCTTGTCCAACCCTTGTATAATTCTTATCTTAGTGCCTCACTTCTAAAATGTTCAATTAAGAAATGTGAACATATGTTATGGTTACAATGCACACTGCCCAGGCAATGCACCCCCTGTGCAATGCACCTCCCAAACTAGTGTGAAATATATACAGACAGGGCAGTCAGCTGAGTCCACTAAATTTAGTTGATTGCAAATTTTAAGGGACAATTGGAATGTTAGATTCTGGTCTGGTCAGGGTGAGATAAGTTAAGTAAACAGACAGTACAATTTGGAGGAGGTTGAAGCTATGGCATAAGAGAGCTTATACATTTAAGAATAATAGCAAGTATTGATAAGGATTGAACATGACATGGCAATTAATAAAACATTAGAAGTGAGACATTGGGAATAACATTACAATAAATGCAGGACTTAATTTTAACAACCTAAAATCATGTGCTCAATATACATATACACATCCCAAAGAGAGTTAGAGGAGAGGAAAAAACACAAGCATAGGGACGTCTAGGCACAGACGGTCATCTAACCTCCTATTGGTTGAAAAGAGCATGTGGGAGGAGGTCTACACGGCTGCAGATGTGATACATGCATTGGAGTTTGTGTGACTCACTGAGTAGCTCAGCTGAGGGCCTAGACAGAGGCATCATCGGCACTGCAAAACTCTGACTTAGGTAAAAATTGCTTCTTACTCCACTACTTTTAATAGAAGTCTAAAAGTTTTCTTTTTGGAATCTAGCAAAATATGTTTATTTGTGGAGTGTGATTTTTTTTTTTTTTGAGGGGGAGGGCAAAAGTCGGCATCGGTGGAATGAATTAGGGAGATTTTAGTCTGAGACCACATAGCAGCATTTAGTACTTGGGAGGAGGAAGTACTATGGCTCCTTGACTCCTGCAGTTGTGTCAGAGTTGTAGCAACTGGGAAATAAAGCTGATCGCTATAACAGCTTTTTGCTTCATAAGACAAGTGTGGAACTCTTGCAATTGTGTCAGCGTTGCAGCATACTGGGAAATAGAGCAGATCACTATAGCAGCTTCCTGTTTCATAAGACAAGTGTGGATCTCCTGCAATTGTGTAAGCGTGGCAGCATACAGGGAAATTAAGTCAGCGGATCACTATAGCAGCTTTCTTTAACAGAATGAATGGTGTTCAGTCGCTGTCCTTTGGTAATATACCATGATGGTATATTACTTAAGAGCAGCAAAGGAACACCATTCATTCTTTTTAATATATCTGCTGTATTTCCCAGTATGCTGCAACGCTGACACAATTGCAGGAGTTCCACACTTGTCTTATGAAACAGAAAGCTGCTATAGCGATCCGCTCTAAGACAAGTGTGGAACTCCTGCAATTGTGTACATATTACATATTTAGACATGTATATGTATGTATCTCAATGTTAAAGCCCTTTGCCTTCCTTTCTTTTCTAACACCTGAGACCTCATATCTCTGAGCCCTTATAACTTTTTTGTGATTTGTTTTGTGCGCTCAAGCGACCATGCTTACGCCTAGATTTAGAGTTTTGCGGCCAAAGGGGTGCGTTAGCTACGTGTGTTTTTTCCCCCCCGCACCTTTTAAATAACGCTGGTATTGAGAGTTCTCTGAAGGGCTGCGTTAGGCTCCAAAAAGGGAGTGTACAGGCATATTTACCACCATTGCAACTCTCAATACCAGCGTTGCTTACGGACGCAGCCAGCTTCAAAAACGTGCTTGTGCACGATTCCCCCATAGGAAACAATGGGGCAGTTTGAGCTGAAAAAAAACCTGCAAAAAAGCAGCGTTCAGCTCCTAACGCAGCCATATTGTTTCCTATGGGGAAACACTTCCTAAGTCTGCACCTAACACCCTAACATGTACCCCGAGTCTAAACACCCCTAACCTTACACTTATTAACCCCTAATCTGCCGCCCCCGCTATCGCTGACCCCTGCATATTATTTTTAACCCCTAATCTGCCGCTCCGTACACCGCCGCAACCTACGTTATCCCTATGTACCCCTAATCTGCTGCCCCTAACACCGCCGACCCCTATATTATATTTATTAACCCCTAATCTGCCGACCGGACCTCACCGCTACTATAATAAATGTATTAACCCCTAATCCGCCTCACTCCCGCCTCGCAAACACTATAATAAATAGTATTAACCCCTAATCTGCCCTTCCTCCCGGAACAGCCAATAGAATGCGAGCTCAATCTGATTGGCTGATTGGATCAGCCAATCCAATTGAACTTGAATCTGATTGGCTGATTCAATCAGCCAATCAGATTTTTCCAACCTTAATTCCGATTGGCTGATAGAATCCTATCAGCCAATCGGAATTCGAGGGACGCCATCTTGGATGACGTCATTTAAAGGAACCTTCATTCGGACTTAGGACGTCGTTAGAAGAGGATGGATCCGCGTCGGCTGCTTCAAGATGGTCCCGCTCCGCGCCGGATGGAAGAAGATAGAAGATGCCACTTGGATGAAGATGTTTGCCGGTCCGGATCTCCTCTTCATGCCGGATAGGATGAAGACTTCGGACCCTCTTCTGGACGGATCGGTGATACCCGGCGTGGTGAAGACAAGGTAGGAAGATCTTCAGGGGCTTAGTGTTAGGTTTTTTAAGGGGGGTTTGGGTTAGATTAGGGGTATGTTGGTGGTGGGTTGTAATGTTGGGGGGGGTATTGTATCTTTATTTAAATGCAAAAGAGCTGTTTTCTTCGGGGCATGCCCCGCAAAAGGCCCTTTTAAGGGCTGGTAAGGTAAAAGAGCTGTTAAATTTTTATTTTAGAATAGGGTAGGGCATTTTTTTATTTTGGGGGCTTTGTTATTTTTTTAGGGGGCTTAGAGTAGGTGTAATTAGTTTAAAATTCTTGTAATCTTTTTTTATTTTTTGTAATTTAGTGGGTTTTTTTTTGTAATTTAGTGGTTTTTTTTTTTTGTAATTTAGTTAGTTGATTTAATTGTAGATAATTGTAGATAGTTTATTTAATTAATTTATTGATAGTGTAGTGTTAGGTTTAATTGTAACTTAGGTTAGGATTTATTTTACAGGTAATTTTGTAATTATTTTTACTAGGTAACTATTAAATAGTTATTAACTATTTAATAGCTATTGTACCTGGTTAAAATAAATACAAAGTTGCCTGTAAAATAAATATTAATCCTAAAATAGCTACAATATAATTATTATTTATATTGTAGCTATATTAGGATTTATTTTACAGGTAAGTATTTAGCTTTAAATAGGAATAATTTATTTAATAAGATTTATTTTATTTCGTTAGATTTAAATTATATTTAACTTAGGGGGGTGTTAGGGTTAGGGTTAGGCTTAGCTTTAGGGGTTAATACATTTATTAGAGTAGCGGCGAGGTCCGGTCGGCAGATTAGGGGTTAATACTTGAAGTTAGATGTTGGCGATGTTAGGGAGGGCAGATTAGGGGTTAATACTATTTATTATAGGGTTTGCCAGGCGGGAGTGAGGCGGATTAGGGGTTAATACATTTATTATAGTAGCGGTGAGGTCCGGTCGGCAGATTAGGGGTTTATAATTGTAGGTAGGTAGCGTCGACATTGGGGGGGGCAGATTAGGGGGTAATAAATATTATGTAGGGGTCGGTGATGTTAGGGGCAGCAGATTAGGGGTACATAGGGATAATGTAGGTTGCGGCGGTGTGCGGTCGGCAGATTAGGGGGTAAAAAAAAATGTAATAGAGTGGCGGTGATGTGGGGGGGGCCTCGGTTTAGGGGTACATAGGTAGTTTATGGGTGTTAGTGTACTTTAGAGCACAGTAGTTAAGAGCTTTATGAACCGGCGTTAGCCCAGAAAGCTCTTAACTCCTGGCTTTTTTCTGTGGCTGGAGTCTTGTCGTTAGATTCCTAACGCTCACTTCAGCCAAGACTCTAAATACCGGCGTTAGAAAGATCCCATTGAAAAGATAGGATACGCAATAGACGTAAGGGGATCTGCGGTATGGAAAAGTCGCGGCTGGAAAGTGAGCGTTAGACCCTTACCTACAAGACTCTAAATACCAGCGGTAGGACAAAACCAGCGTTAGGACCCCCTAACGCTGGTTTTGACGGCTAACGCAGAACTCTAAATCTAGGCGTTAATTTGCACAAAATCATTGTTGTTTTGTAAAAGCCTTGAAATAGGGTGAAAATGTAACCTAATAAGCCATTTTTGCGGTTTATGAAGTCCTTTATGAGCACTGCAGTCAAAATGATTTTACCAACTTTGGTTAACATTGCCAGAGTTAATTTTATTTTAGCTAAAGCGCACACTTTTAACCATGTCCTAAGATGGACAAAAGAACACAGACAATGGACTGAGAAAGAGTGGAAAAAAAGTGTTTGAGGTGTTTGGATCACAACATTTGTGAGACGCAGACCAAATAAAAAGATGCTGGAGGATTGCTTGATGCCATCTGTCAAGCATGGTGGAGACAATGTGATGGTCTGGGGGGGCTTTGGTGGTGGTAAAGTGGGAGATTTATACAGGATAAAAGGTAGGTTATCACTCCATTTTGCACCGCCTTTCCATACCCTGTGGACAGCGCTTGATTGGAGCCAATGTACTCTTACAACAGGACAATAACCAAAAGCACAGCTCCAATCTATGCAATAACTAGTAAGGGAAGAAGCAGTCAGCTGGTATTCTGTCTTTAATGGGTCACCTCACCAGATCTCAACTCTATTGAGCTGTTGTGGGAGCAGCTTGACTATATACTACGTAAGAAATGCCCATCAAGCCAATCAAACTTATGGGAGGTACTTCAGAAAGCATGGGGTAAATGTCTTTAGATTACCTCAACAATTGACAACTAAAATGCCAAATGTCTGCAAGGCTGTAATTGCTGCACATGCAGGATTAGTTTGAAGGACACAATTATTATTTCACTTAAAATTAATTATTTCTAACCTCTTTATTTCTAATCAGTCCCTTAGAGAGATGCAGCAAATTTTACCTTTCTAAAATCTTGTGAGAGATATTGCAGTGCTGGAGGAATATTTTATATTATCTCACCTGAGCAGTGAGCTTTAGAGAACTGAGCCCTTAATGCTTTATGACAATTTGCATAATTATAGATAATTGTGATTGACATATTAAAACACGGTGATGCTAAAGTGCCTATCAAACAGTAATTTGACATAAAACAGACGTTAGCTGCAATAATTTATTTATTTATTTATGTATTTATTTTACAGGTTTTAACATAGAGTATATTAGCACTTAAACAGATACTCAAGACAAAATTAAACTTTCATGATTCAGATAGTGCATGAAATTTTAAACAACTTTCCAGTTTACTTCCAGTAACAAAATGTGCACAGTATTTGTATATTTATACTTTTTGAGCCACCAGCTCCTCCTGAGCATGTGCAAGAATTCACAGAATATACATATATGCATTTGTGATTGGCTGATGGCTGTCACATGATACAGGAGGAGTAGAAATAGACATCACTTTTAAATTTGTCCAAAAAAATCTAAGTGCTATTTATCTTTTTATCATGCATTTGTTGATTGTGGAAATCTAGTGTATTTACTGGTCCTTTAACAGCAAAAATATATGCAGATAAAGCATACCGTTATCCTGTCAGTAATGAAAGGGTAAAATGAAACATTATGCTAAAAGAAAGAAAAATATTTCCTGAATCTGTGCTTAATTTAAAGTCCCTGGAGTCAGCATATCCTGCAGTGTATTGACTTTTAAAGAATCCCTGCGATTATTCTTATAAATGTTAATTAAAGCTTTGTTATACATTAGCAGGCAGCATATTCCAAATTGTAATTGCTTAAACAGTAAAATATTGTAGACGTGTGGATCATGTAGGTTTTTGGATGGAAGAGGCTTATAGTCAGCATATTTATTGTGCTCAGGATGAATATTGTTTTTTTCCTATATGAACAGAGGATTAGTCCAGTTTCAGTATCCTGCTTTGTTTAAGAGAACCTCCACATTTAATATATTTTGTTACCATTAGATGAATTTAATGTCATCATGTTTCTCTCTGTAATAAAGTCATCAGAATCACACCTTGTAACCCAATTATAACCTGGAATGGCCCAGTATTTAGGTTGCATTATGCTCTGAAATCCATGTGCGTTAACACATACCCAGCCTAATGCACTTAGCAGCTTATTATCCGCTATTATCCTCCTACTGTATTCCTTCTCTGGTCGAGTTGGACTAAACTTTGCCCCTTTTAGTTTGTAAGTTGAATGTATATTACTTCTTTCCTCTGCTACATTGTGTCATATGTAGAAATCCAAATCCTGTCCTTTATTCTGCAGCATAGGATACCAATCTTTTTGTTGATCGGGTTAAAAAACTATTAATTAAAATGACATTAGTCAAGTCATTTTATATATGCATAATATAAATAGATAAATAGATAGATACATTGATAGATTAGCAAATAAAACATGCAAAATACATGATTTAAACTTCCCCATTACAGACAGCAATAACGTAACACAAACACAGAGATGGAGGTAAGACCAACAAGGTCACATTTATTAAATAACACAACTTTAATGGCATGAATAACTAAACTGTTCAGAGAATTAAAGGGACATTAAACCCAATTGTTTTCTTTCATGATTCAGATAGAGAATACAATTTTAAACAACTTTCTAATTTACTTCTATTATCTAATTTGCTTCATTCTCTTGATATTCTTTCCTGAAAAGCATATCTAGATAGGCTCAGTAGCTGCTGATTGGTTGCTGTACATTGATGCCTCATGTGATTGGCTCACCCATGTGCATTGCTATTTCTTTAACTAAGGATATCTAAAGAATGAAGCAAATTAGATAATAGAAGTAAATTGGAATGTTGTTTAACATTGTATTCTCTGTCTGAATAATGAAAGAAAATTTTGGGGTTTAATGTTCCTTTAAATTCAAAAAAGGAAGGTGGCGTCTGAGTTTCTAAACACAAAACCCAGCATGTAGCAGGTCAGGCCTCACATAACTCCCTGTGCAGATCTCCGTAGATGCTCCCTTCTAACAGTAACAAGCAGACAACCTCAGAAGCCGACCCGTGGGGGAGGGCAAACTCAAACCTGAAGTATGCTACCCTGGGCTCTGTTCTTAGAATTGGGCCCTTACACTAACTGCTAGGATGCATTAAAGCAAACACTCCGAAATCCTCAAGAGCAACCCTAAGTTAGCCCAAACTCTCAGTGCATTCAACAATTACAGCCTTACAGTGGCAAACCTGTAGAAACAAGAACATGGGAACAGAGGGAGAATGGAGCAGAACCAAGCCAGAAAGAGAAAGAAGATACATCAACCGTAAGGGGGAAAAAACATTCCACAACATGCCAACATTGTTGCTAACCACACTCACATGCATTCAATGCCTTACAGGGATTAGTTAACCCTTAAAGGGACATGAAACCCCAAAAAATGATTTCATGATTTGGATAGAACATACAATTTTAAACAACTTTCCAGTTTACTTCTATTAACACATTTGTTTAATTCTCTTGGTATTATTTGTTGAAGGAGCAGCAATGCACTACTGGTTTCTAATTGAACACATGGGTGAGCCAATGACAGTCGGTATATATATGCAGCCACCTAGGTTCTTTGCTGCTCATGAGCTTACCTTGATACATTTTCAGCAAAGGATAACAAGAGAAGGAAGCAAATTAAATAATATAAGTAAATTGGAAAGTTGTTTAAAATTGTATGCTTTGTCTAAATCCTGATTTTTTTTAAATTATGACTTTACTGTCCCTTTAAGGCACTTCAATCCTAGAGATCTCAGCGCTATCATTGTTTTGTATTTCAGGGTCACAATCCTTCAAAAATGTTTTTAGTATTGTTTATCTTATCTATTTTGCTGTAGCAAGTTAGGGACATATGCAAATGAACTCCTGCACTGATCAAGCAATCACTGTGTAGAAGGTTGCAAAACAAAGGATTCAGCCACTCTAAAAAGTATGAAAAACTGATTTTTTTTTCTGTTTAATTTTTAAGGCTTGAGGTAAGAGGCTGCCCTTAAAGGGACAGTCAAGTACAAAAATAGCTTGCATGATTTAAATAGGAAATGTAATTTTAAACAACTTCCCAATTTACTTTAATCACCAATTTTGCTTTGTTCTCTTGGTATTCTTAATTGAAAGCTAAACTTAGGAGGTTCATATGCTAATTTCTTAGACCTTGAAGACTGCCTCTAATCTGAACACATTTTGCCCACTATAAAGCATTAGTTCATGTGTTTCATATAGATAACATTGAGCTCATGCACGTGAAGTGACCTAGGAGTGAGCACTGATTGGCTAAAACGCAAGTCTGTCAAAAGAACTGAAATAAGGGGGCAGTCAGCAGAAGCTTAGATACAAGGTAATTACAGAGGTAAAAACGTGTATTATTATAAATGTGTTGGTTATGCAAAATTGGGGAATGGGTAATAAAGGGATTGTCTTTCTTTTTAAACAACACACATTCTGGTGTTGACTGTCCCTTTAAGTGTGTCAGATATATGAGATACACTGATATCATGATATAGAGGGGTGGTAAGGCTGTCACATTATCACACCCTGTAAATTTTAAATGTTTATTTAATTCTCTTATTTTCTTACAGTGTACACTGTATAATTTGCATTTTACTATTTTAATTATAGTTACCAAAAATATGTAAAGAGAAAGTAAACACCTTGGGATTTCTGTATAAAATTGTTAGTGATGCACCCTTTCAAGTAATTTAGTTTTGAAAATTGTGCATTTTCTATTCTCGAAGCTCGGAATGCACTTTGAAGACTTTTCAAGGCTAACCCTGCTACATAAATTTCCCTAATTGGATTTAGTAAACAACAATTGTAATGCCAGTAGTAAGGTATCTCCACCTCAGGCGGTGGAGTCCCAAAACTACAAGGAAAAATAAGTAAGGACCCAGGAACCGAGCAGGAGAAAAAACATAATTTATGCTTACTTGCTAAATTAATTTCTTTCATGGTGGTAAGAGTCCACAATCCATTACTCCTGGAAAATTGCCTTCCCTGCCACTAGGACAAGGCAAAGATTAAAAAACACTCTATATAACCCCTCCCACCTCTGACATATAACCACATAAAAAGGTAGGAAATGAAATAAAGAGCAAAAAATATAGGAGCCAGGAAAACAAATGTGCCACAGCATAAAAACCATCACCAAAAAAATAAATAAAAATAGGGTGGGGTCTCGTGGACTCATACCACCATGAAACAAATTAATTTATCTGGTAAGCATAAATTATGTTTTCTTTCATAAAGGTGGTAAGAGTCCACAATCGATCAATCCTGGAGCCAATACCAAAGCTGTGGAGAGTCCATGAGTAATAAAAAGATAGGGTGGGAAAAGAAAATTCTTTTTTTTTTTCCATAAGAAAACTAAATACACAACCCTAAAAACAAATATTTTTTCATTTTTTTCTATGCAATAAAAAAAACAACCAAGCAGGCAAAATTACACAGAAACAACAGCCTGAAGGACCTTTCTACCAAAAGCTGCCTTAGAAGAAGTGAAAAAATCAAAATGGTAGAATTTGTGTATGCAATGAAGACCAAGTAGCTGGCTTCTAAATTTGGTCAACAAAAGCTTCATTCTTGAAAGCCCAAGATGTAGCCACTGATCTAGTAGAGCAGTATATTCCGATTAGGAGGGGGGTCTAACCCGCCTTCCAGTAAGCTTTACAGGGAGTGCAGAATTATTAGGCAAGGTTGTATTTTTGAGGATTAATTTTATTATTGAACAACAACCATGTTCTCAATGAACCCAAAAAACTCATTAATATCAAAGCTGAATATTTTTGGAAGTAGTTTTTAGTTTGTTTTTAGTTTTAGCTATTTTAGGGGGATATCTGTGTGTGCAGGTGACTATTACTGTGCATAATTATTAGGCAACATATAACATCTCAACATTCACAAATATACATTTCTGACATTCAAAAACAAAACAAAAACAAATCAGTGACCAATATAGCCACCTTTCTTTGCAAGGACACTCAAAAGCCTTCCATCCATGGATTCTGTCAGTGTTTTGATCTGTTCACCATCAACATTGTGTGCAGCAGCAACCACAGCCTCCCAGACACTGTTCAGAGAGGTGTACTGTTTTCCCTCCTTGTAAATCTCACATTTGATGATGGACCACAGGTTCTCAATGGGGGTTCAGATCAGGTGAACAAGGAGGCCATGTCATTAGATTTTCTTCTTTTATACCCTTTCTTGCCAGCCACACTGTGGAGTACTTGGACCCGTGTGATGGAGCATTGTCCTGCATGAAAATCATGTTTTTCTTGAAGGATGCAGACTTCTTCCTGTACCACTGCTTGAAGAAGGTGTCTTCCAGAAACTGGCAGTAGGACTGGGGTTGAGCTGGACTCCATCCTCAACCCGAAAAGGCCCCACAAGCTCATCTTTGATGATACCAGCTCAAACCAGTCCTACACCTCCACCTTGCTGGCATCTGAGTCGGACTGGAGCTCTCTGCCCTTTATCCAATGCCAGCCACGGCCCATCCATCTGGCCCATCAAGACTCACTCTCATTTCATCAGTCCATAAAACCTTAGAAAAAATCAGTCTTGAGATATTTCTTCGGCCCAGTCTTGACGTTTCAGCTTGTGTGTCTTGTTCAGTGGTGGTCGTCTTTCAGCCTTTCCTTACCTTGGCCGTGTCTCTGAGTAGTGCACACCTTGTGCTTTTGGGCACTCCAGTGATGTTGCAGCTCTGAAATATGGCCAAACTGGTGGCAAGTGGCATCTTGGCAGCTGCACGCTTGACTTTTCTCAGTCATGGGCAGTTATTTTGCACCTTGGTTTTTCCACACCTTCTTGCGACCCTGTTGACTATTTTGAATGAAACGCTTGATTGTTCGATGATCACCTTCAGAAGCTTTGCAATTTTAAGAGTGCTGCATCCCTCTGCAAGATATCTCACTATTTTTTACTTTTTCTGAGCCTGTCAGAGTCCTTCTTTTGACCCATTTTGGCAAAGGAAAGGAAGTTGCCTAATAATTATGCACACCTGATATAGGGTGTTGATGTCAGTAGACCACACCCCTTCTCATTACAAGATCACATCACCTAATAGTGCTTAATTGGTAGTAGGCTTTCGAGCCTATACAGCTTGGAGTAAGACAACATCATATAGAGGATGATGTTGGTCAAAATACTCATTTGCCTAATAATTCTGCACTCCCTTACAAATCAAAAAGCATTAACCAAGAAGTCAAATAAACAGCAGAAGCTTTCTGATTTGGGTTACAACCAAAAAAGTGGAGCAAACAAACTAGAAGTTTGTCTGAAATCCTTAGTTAATATCAACATAAATACTTTAAGGCTCTAACCACCATCCAAATTGTGAAGGATGCCTCTCTGAAGGAATTTTTAGGATTAAGACACAACAAAGGGACAACAATTTCCCTGATTAAATTATCTGAGGACACAACCTTAGGAAGAGAATCTAATTTGGTTCTTAAAACTTGCCTTATCGTGATGAAAGAGTCAGATAAGGCAAATCACAAGAAAGAGTAGAAAAGTTCAGAAACTCTTCTAGCAGAAGAAACAAGTCCTTCCAAGAAAGAAACTTAATGTCCACTTTATGCATATGGCGAAATGGAGGAGTCTGTAAGACCTTCAACAACAAATTCAAGTTCCAAGGTGATAAATTGGTTTAAATAACAGGCTTAATACAAACCAAAGACTGAACAAAACCATGAATATCAAGATTAGCAATCATTTTGTGAAACAAAACAGAAAGAGCAGAAATATGAACTAGTGGATAAACCTTTATCCAAGTCATCTTAAAAAAAATTGTAAAATCCTAGGGAATCCTGAAAGAATGCCAGGAAAAAAACATGATAAAAACACCAAGAAATAACAGTTTTCCAAACCTAATAATATATTTTCCTGGTAACTAGCTTTCAAGACTTAATCAGGGTCTCAATCACAGAATCTGAGAAACCCCTATGCCTGAAAACTAACCTTTTAATCTCCATGCCATCAAGTTTAGAGACTTCAGATACTGACGTAAAAAAACAGACTTTGGCAAAGAAGATCTGGCCTCAGAAGAAGACACCAGGGTGGGAACTGAACATTTGGACCAGATCTGCATACCAGGACTCTGCTAGTCCAGGCTGGAGCAATTAGAATCACTGACAAATTATCTTGCCTGATCTTGGAAACTACTCTGGGAAGACCTACTAGAGGGAGGAAACACATAGGCAAGCTGGAGCTTTCAGAGCATCCACAAACTCTGCCCAAGAATCCCTTGACCTGGCAAAGTACCTGGGAAATTTGTTGTTCAAACTGAGAGGCCATCAGATCTACCTCTGGGAAAACCCCAAAGATTCACAATCTTATTGAATAATTCTGGATGAAGAAACCATTTCCCTTGATATAGGAAACTGACTACTGAGAAATTCTCCTTCCCAAATGAACACTCCTGGGATGTAAGCTGCAGCAATTAGACAACAATTGTCTTCGTGCTCCAGAGAGGATTTTAAAAACCTCCCTCATGGCTATAGGGCTGAGAGTCCCCTCTTGATGTTTGAAATAAGCCACTGCTGTGTCATTGTCCGACTGAAACTGGAGAATTCGATTTTCCCTTCCCTTTTCTTTTTAATATTTTATAAATGACTTGGAGCTAGGGATTAAATAGTGACATCTCTATTTTGCAGATGATACTAAGTTACAGTAAGGTCATTAGGTCAGCGCAGGATGAACTTTTGTTACAAAGGGACCTGCAAAATTAGAAGTATGGGCAGGTAAATGGAAAATGAGATTTAATACGGGAAAATGCATGGTTCTACATTTTTGGAAGTAAAAATAAGCAGGCAACATATTATTTAAATGGGACAAGACTTAGCCAAACACAGGAGGAAAGGGATGTGGGGGTAGTAATAGATAACAAGCTAAAGACGGGGTGCACAATGCAGGGCAGCAGCTTCAAAGGCTAATAAGATACTAGCATGTATTAAAAGAGCATTGACTCAAGGGAGGGGGAAAGCATAATTAGTGTCACTATATAAAGCCCTGGTAAGAACTCACCTTGAATATGGAGTGCAGTTCTGAGGACCAATCGCAATAAAAGATATTGTAGAACTATAAAAAGTTCAGAGAAGGGCCACAAAGCTAATAAGGGGGATTGGTGAATTTAACCTATGAGGGGAGAGAGGCTAGCCAAACTGGGTCTGTTTTCTTTAGAAAAAAAGGCGCTTAAGAGGTGAGCATGATTACTTAATATAAATATATTCCAGGGCCCATATACAGAGAGTGGCAGAAGCTCTGTTTATTCCAAGACAATTGTTTTGACTAGAGGGTCACAATTTAAGGTTGGAGGAAAGGAGATTTAATCTCTTGCAACGGAAACGTTTTTTCACTGTAAGAGCAATAAAATTGTGGAACTCATTACCAAAGGAGGTAGTGAGATGCCAATACCCTAGATACATTTAAAAAATATTTGGATACATTAATGTCTATAAACAAAATTCATGGATATGATTGCTAGTATTAAATGGGTCACCTTGAGTGGGATTATTTAAGCTTAACTGGAGCTTTTTGTATATATTTTAGATTTGTATAGGTTGAACTCGATGGACTTTGGTCTTTTTTTCAACCTCATCTACTATGATACTATGTTACTATGTTACAAGGGCAAGCTTGATGAGCTCTGAAAATCACAACAAATTTCTTTAATATTTATAGGCAACCTGCCTCCAAAGGAGCCCACACTCCCTGTGCTGTCAGAGATCCCCAAACTGCTCCCTGTCATGATCCGATCATTGCCGTGTCGCTGCGGCTGCCCGGATCCCTCTCTGCACTTGCTAGGCAATGTGTCGAGGCCCTTCCTGTTTCCTGCCTCCTACATCACCAGGCTTTAAAAGCCTCGGCAGGACTTCACTTCCGGTGCCCGTTTGTTGTTAGCATTCCTGCTTTCCTTCCTGGCTTGTGAGTACTATTGATTAAAGGGACACAGACCATTGCTTTGCCTGAGTACTCTGCTGCCTCATCCTTATAATTGATTAAAGGGACACAGACATTGCTTTGCCTGACCACTCTACAGCCTTCATCCTTATACTTGATTAAAGGGACACAGACCATTGCTTTGCCTGACCACTCTGCTGCCTCATCCTTATACTGATTAAAGGGACGACTGACCATTGCTTTGCCTGACTACTCTGCTGCCTCATCCTTATACTTGATTAAAGGGGGACACTAACCATTGCTTTTGCCTGACCAAATCTGCTGCCTCATCCTTGTACGTGGATTAAAGCGACATTGTTCACTGCTTCATTCAATCTCTCAACTGCCTTATCCTCTGCCTTTTTAAAACTCCAACCCAAAACCTGCATCTGTGAGTACTGTTTTCTTTTCTACAAATGAAACCTGTTCATTTTTATTCCTGAGTAGGTCATGTCCTGTTTCCACTCAGCATGCTAGGTGGTGTTTATTTTTTCATGCTGCAGTTGGGTCCAATCCAGGACTGATTCTATACGGCTGAAAGTACAAACGGGGGCCCACATATGGACCCCCCCGCTGAGGCTTCCATGCCGTGGCCCACAAGTGACAATTGCCTGGGAGCCCATGCCGCACATTTGGCAAGTCCCTGGACTCCAAACTGGATCAGATTAATGTATTGCTGCAAAGTCTGGTGGGGGCTCCCATACAATCTAATCCTACCTCACTAGCTACACCTCCTCCTTCACTTCCTAAAAACCATACTCAAGGTCAAATTAGCACCAGGATACCTCTTCCAGACAAAAATGATGGTAACCCCAAAGATTGTATTTTTTTTTTAACCAATGCCATCTTCATTTTCACAATGCACTCTTCACTACGCCTTCTTTGAGGATAACTTTCCTTATATCATTGATGAAAGGAGAAGCCCTGACCTGGGTGTCCCCCTTGTTGGAAAAGAACCACCCTATACTTCAGGATGTGAATGCCTTCCTGACTGTGTTTTCTACTGTCTTTGACAAACCAGGTAGATCTTCAGCTGCAGAAGCCTCTCTCCTAGATCTACGTCAGGGTGCTCAATCCGTGGCACAGTATGCTATTGAATTCCGCACGCTTGCGGCTGAGACCTCTTGGAATCAGGGAGCTCTTAGAGTGACTTTTCATAAGGGTCTCACTGAATGTCTCAAAGACAAGTTGGTATATTGGGATCTCCCAGAACCTCTGGAGGACCTAATCAATCTTTGTATCAGGCTTGACACTAGGTTCAGTGAACAACAACAAAGAGAGAGAGAACTCGTAAGCCCCTATCTCGCTCTTCTTTCTGACTGGTCAACCCTTTCTTTCTCCAATCCTGTATCTCCTTCTTCTACCACTACCACCGATCTAACAGAACTGATGGAAGTAAGTACCATAAAGTTAACTGAGACCGGGAACGCTTAAGGAGAGACGCTCACTCGGTCTATGCCGATACTGTGGCCTAAAGGGGCATTTGTTGAGGGAGTGTCCCACCAGACCAGTATAAGCCAAGGCTTAACTCCAGATCAAGGGACTGAGTTTAAGCCAGATCGAATTCTCCTCCCTCAACAACAAACTTTTTGTACCGGTAACGTCTTCATCTTGGAGACCAAAAAAATCTATACTCAAGGCCTCATTGATTCCGGTGCTGAGGCATGTTCATAGATTCCAGCCTTGCAACCACTCACAGAATAACCCCTATGTGCTAAAGGGCACTCTGTCAAGGGTCCCCCACTGTCAGCGGGTGGCCCGCTGGGCTCTGGACTCATTCAGTTTTTCTACCATACCATTGCTATTCTCCATTGGGGTCCTCCATTTCCGGGACTATTAGTCTGGATGTCATTCCAACTCCTCAGTTTCCCATATTTTGGGTCTCCCCCTGGCTTCAGTTGCACCGACCCTACGTTTTCCTGTGGCACAAGGCAAACTCACTTCTTGGGGGTTCTTCGTGTCGGATCAAGTGATTGCATAACCCCGTTAAGTGTCCAGGGTGCCATAGCAAGTACTACAGAAACCTCAAACTCCTTACCTAATTGCTATCTGGACTTTCTTGATGTGTTCTCCAAAAAAGAGGCGGAACTTCTTCCTCCCACATCGTGCCTTTGATTGCCCCGTAGACCTGCTCCTGGAGCTCCTTTACCACTGGTAGGGACGTACCCTCTTTCTAGACCCGAAACCTAGCCCTAGAAGAAAATATCAAAGATAACCTGGCTAGGAGGGTTTATAAGGACCATCTTCCTCTCCTGTGGGGGCTGGTCTTCTTTTTTGTGGAAAAAAAGGACGGAGGCCTTCAGCCCTGAAATAGACTTTAGGGGTCTAAACCAAATCACTGTTAAGGAACAGTTATCCATTGCCCCTTATTCCCCGATTGTTCACCTATCTGCAAGGCTCCACTATATTCACCAAATTGAACTACTATTCACCATGTATGAACTATTGATGCCTCCCCTGACATATTGCTTGTTATATACCGTTTATGAACCTTTGCTGCCAAACCCTGACCTCAGAACTTTTGACCTTGCTTTTGTTTTCCTTCTGAATCACACACTCTGTGTTGTCTAGGTGGTCATGCTAGTTATACTCCGCTACTTGGCACCTATTCTACATCAGTCCTGACTAGTGATGCATCGAAATGGAAATTCTGACCGAAACCGAATCCAAAATTCCAGGATGCACTTGGCCGAAAACCGAAACCGATACCGAAAATGTCTTTTTTTTCCAAATTTTTATTTTTGCATAAGTTAGACTATTTAATGAATGAATCTGAATTGAAAACCTTCAGACCAATAAAAAATAGCCCACACTTTTAGTTGAAAGTAATACACTAAATTGGAACAAAAATATCTTAAAAACAATAATATGCTACACAATTTTACCAAGAAAAAAAACAGGTAAAAAATGTCATTTTCGGGCCAAAGATGTTTCTGCAACCAAAATTTAAATGCATCCCTAATTAAAATAATGATTAAATATCAATATACTGTAGTTCTTTATTTAGTTCTATGTAACAGAATCAGATTTAACAGTATTTTTTACCAATTATATATTTTTTCTTTGTCTATATGTATAGACATAGAAAACTCATTATATGCAAAACAGTAAGTCAAGTAATGAACTTAAACAGCAGCTCAGGCTAGCATCAAATTTTGAAACATGCTATCACATTAATTTTAACCGAAAATAACAGGCAAAATAACCGAAAACCGAAATAGCCATTTCGGGCCGAAACGTTTCTGTGCGGCCGGAATTTCGGTGCATCACTAGTCCTGACACTAGAAGACCCCTCTTAATTAACATGACTTTCATAGGCCTAGATTTGGCGTTTGGCGGTAGCCGTGAAACCAGCGTTAGAGGCTCCTAACGCTGGTTTTAGGCTACCGCCGGTATTTGGAGTCAGTAAAAAAAAGGGTCTAACGCTCACTTTTCAGCGCAACTTTTCCATACCGCAGATCCCCTTACGTCAATTGCGTACCCTATCTTTTCAATGGGATCTTTCTAACTCCGGTATTTAGAGTAGTGTCTGAAGTGAGCGTTAGAAATCTAACGACAAAACTAGCCGCAGAAAAAAGTCAGTAGTTAAGAGCTTTCTGGGCTAACGCCGGTTCATAAAGCTCTTAACTACTGTGCTCTAAAGTACACTAACACCCATAAACTACCTATGTACCCCTAAACCGAGGTCCCCCCACATCGCCGCCACTCGATTAAATTTGTTTAACCCCTAATCTGCCGACCGCCACCTATGTTATACTTATGTACCCCTAATCTGCTGCCCCTAACACCGCCGACCCCTATATTATATTTATTAACCCCTAACCTGCCCCCCACAACGTCGCCGCCAGCTACCTACAATAATTAACACCTAATCTGCCACTCCGTAAACCGCCGCTACTTACATTATCCCTATGTACCCCTAATCTGCTGCCCCTAACACCGCCGACCCCTATATTATATTTATTAACCCCTAATCTGCCCCCCACAACGTCGCATCCACCTGCCTACACTTATTAACCCCTAATCTGCTGACCGGACCGCACCGCTATTATAATAAAGTTATTAACCCCTAATCCGCCTCACTAACCCTATAATAAATAGTATTAACCCCTAATCTGCCCTCCCTAACATCGCCGACACCTAACTTCAAACATTAACCCCTAATCTGCCGACTGGAGCTCACCGCTATTCTAATAAATGTATTAACCCCTAAAGCTAAGTCTAACCCTAACACTAACACCCCCCTAAGTTAAATATAATTTAAATCGAAATTAATTAACTCTTATTAAATAAATTATTCCTATTTAAAGCTAAATACTTACCTGTAAAATAAATCCTAATATAGCTACAATATAAATTATAATTATATTATAGCTATTTTAGGATTTATATTTATTTACAGGTAACTTTGTAATTATTTTAACTATTTTAGCTATTAAATAGTTCTTAACTATTTAATAGCTAAAATAGTTAAAATAATTACAAAATTACCTGTAAAATAAATCCTAACCTAAGTTACAATTAAACCTAACACTACACTATCAATAAATTAATTAAATAAACTACCTACAATTACCTACAATTAAACCTAACACTACACTATCAATACATTAATTAAATACAATATCTATTTAGCTTTAAATAGGAATAATTTATTTAATAAGAGTTAATTAATTTCGATTTAAATTATATTTAACTTAGGGGGGTGTTAGTGTTAGGGTTAGACTTAGCTTTAGGGGTTAATACATTTATTAGAATAGCAGTGAGCTCCAGTCGGCAGATTAGGGGTTAATGTTTGAAGTTAGGTGTTGGCGATGTTAGGGAGGGCAGATTAGGGGTTAATACTATTTATTATAGGGTTAGTGAGGCGGATTAGGGGTTAATAACTTTATTATAGTAGCGGTGCGGTCCGCTCTGCAGATTAGGGGTTAATAAGTGTAGGCAGGTGGAGAGGGACGTTGAGGGGGGCAGATTAGGGGTTAATAAATATAATATAGGGGTCGGCGGTGTTAGGGGCAGCAGATTAGGGGTACATAGCTATAATGTAGGTGGCAGCGGCGTGCGGACGGCAGATTAGGTGTTAATTATTGTAGGTAGCTGGCGGCGACATTGTGGGGGGCAGGTTAGGGGTTAATAAATATAATATAGGGGTCGGCGGTGTTAATAATAATATGCAGGGGTCAGCGATAGCAGGGGCGGCAGAATAGGGTTTAATAAGTGTAAGGTTAGGGGTGTTTAGACTCAGGGTACATGTTAGAGTGTTAGGTGCAGACGTAGGAAGTGTTTCCCCATAGCAAACAATGGGGCTGCGTTAGGAGCTGAACGCGGCTTTTTTGCAGGTGTTAGGTTTTTTTTCAGCTCAAACAGCCCAATTGTTTCCTATGGGGGAATCGTGCACGAGCACGTTTTTGAGGCTGGCCGCGTCCGTAAGCAACTCTGGTATCGAGAGTTGCAGTTGCGTTAAATATGCTCTACGCTCCTTTTTTGGAGCCTAACACAGCCATTCTGTGGACTCTCAATACCAGAGTTATTTTAAAGGTGCGGCCAGAAAAAACCAGCGTTAGCTAGGCGGGTCGTTACCGACAAAACTCTAAATCTAGCCGTTAGTTTCTAAAATAAGCAAAACCTCCTTGAATAAAGAACGAATGTAATCAATCCTAAAGAAAAAGGAGGAAGAACTAGGGTCAGGATCATGAGAAGAAACTCACACTTCATTAGCCTCATGAGGCACAGGTATATAACTACTAGGAGAAGGCAAATCTTGTACCTTTTAGGTTTACTTGAAGGTGGAATGACTGTCAACATTTCAGACACTGTATCCTTAATAAATTAAGGGCTAGATTACAAGTGGAGCGATATTTAATGATCCCACTCTAGTGCTAACTCCGCTAGAAGTATGTTTTTCGTGTGCATCAGGTAGTGTTCATATTACAAGTTAAAAGTAAAGAGATTTTGTTTGCTTGCTAATCCGATGCACGCAAAAAGCCGAACTTAGAATGTATTCCCTCATGGAAGTCAATGGAGCGGAAAAAGTGGAAAAACACCCTACTTGCATGCAATTTCACATTCCAATGTTCTTCACATAGAAGAATATATTCTCTTTATTAATAAATACATATATACATTACCCCCTCCTGGGACAAAACCTATAGCTGCAAGCGCACCAAACAAATGGCTACAAATAACTAATAAATGTGCCAAAACAAGCGCATGTGCATGCACATACGCACACGTGCATACTCACGCACAAACCTTTTCTCATATACACATACTTAACTTCCGTGCAGAGAGAGAGAGAGAGAGACAGAGACAGAGACAGAGAAAGAAAGAAAGAAGAAAGAAAGAAAGAAAGAAAGAAAGAAAGAAAGAAAGAGCGAGAGAAGTGCACTCACAGGAATCAACATTTGGCTCAATATCATTGTTAGCCTGTTCTATGGCGATTTACCACCTGGCTGCAGCTTTTTTTGCCCAGTAATGCTTTTCACAGAGTATAACTTTCCTGTAGTGTATATATAGCCATATTCTTCTAAGCACACTGAGCAAGGAGTCCACGTCTGGTTGCCCCTTTTTCCCATAGGGAGACTAAATATATATAGAGAGAAGTGCACTCATAGGAACAAACAACTGGCTCAATACCATTGTTAGCCTGTTTTATGGTGATTTACCACCTGGGTGCAGCTTTTTAGCCCAGTAATGTTTTTCACAGAGTAGAACTTTCCTGTTGTATATCAGTCTGATCCCGCATATTATGGTCAGTCCAGCGCAAAATACCAGGCAATTTCTCTCTGAACAAGGAACACAGCAACCCCAGAAAATAGTTTTGGCACTCATTGGGCCTCATCAGTGAGGTGTAGCCATATTCCTCTAAGCACCCTGAGCAAGGAGTCCATGTCTGGTTGTCCCTTTTTCCTATATGGAGACTAAATGCATATATAGAGAAGTGCACAGGAACGAACAACTTTCTCAATATCATTGTTAGCCTGGGGTTTTTTGTTCCTTGTTTAGGGAGGAATTGTCTGGTATTTGGCACTGGACTGACATAATAGGCAGGATCAGACTGAAATACTACAGGAAAGTTTTACTCTGTGAAAAGCATTACTGAGCTAAGATGCACCCAGGTGGTAAATCGCCAGAGAAAAGGCTAACAGTGGTATTGAGCCAGTTGTTCATTCCTGTGAGTGTGCATATATATATATATATATATATATATATACATGTACAGTATCTCACAAAAGTGAGTACACCCCTCACATTTAACAATGTAAAGTAGTGTGTGTACAGCTTGTATAATAGTGTAAATTTGCTGTCCCCTCAAAATAACTCAACACACAGCCATTAATGTCTAAACCATTGGCAACAAAAGTGAGTACACCCCTAAGTGGAAATGTCCAAATTGGGCCCAAAGTGTCAATATTTTGTGTGGCCACCATTATTTTCCAGCACTGCCTTAACCCTCTTGGGCATGGAGTTCACCAGAGATTCACAGGTTACCACTGGAGTCCTCTTCTACTCCTCCATGACGACATCATGGAGCTGTTGGATGTTAGAGACCTTGCGCTCCCCCACCTTCTATTTGAGGATGCCCCACAGATGCTCAATAGGGTTTAGTTCTGGAGACATGCTTGGCCAGTCCATCACCTTTACACTCAGCTTCTTTAGCAAGTCAGTGGTCGTTTTAGAGGTGTGTTTGGGGTCATTATCATGTTGGAATACTGCCCTGCGGCCCAGTCTCCGAAGGATGGGGATCATGCTCTGCTTCAGTATGACATAGTACATGTTGGCATTTATGGTTCTCTCAATGAACTGTATCTCCCCAGTGCCGGCAGCACTCATGCAGGCCCAGACCATGACACTCCGAACACTATGATTGACTGTAGGCAAGACACTTTTGTCCTTGTACTCCTCACCTGGTTGCCACCACACAGGCTTGACACCATCTGAACCAATTAAGTTTATCTTGGTCTTATTAAACCACAGAACATGATTCCAGTAATCCATGTCCTTAGTCTGCTTGTCTTCAGCAAACTGTTTGCAGGCTTTCTTGTGCATCATCTTTAGAAGAGGCTTCCTTCTAAGATGACAGCCATGCAGACCAATTTGATGCAGTGTGCGTCGTATGGTCTGAGCACTGACAGGCTGACTCCCCACCCTTTCAACCTCTGCAGCAATGCTGGCAGCACTTATACGTCTATTTTCCAAAGACAACCTCTGGATATGATGCTGAGCATGTGCACTCAACTTCTTTGGTTGACTATGGTGAGGCCTGTTCTGAGTGTACCCTGTCTTGTGAAACCACTGTCTGGTCTTGACCACCATGCTGCAGCTCAGTTTCAGGATCTTGGCAATCTTCTTCTAGCCTATGCCATCTTTATGTAGAGCAAGAATTCTTTTTTTCAGATCCTCAGAGAGTTCTTTGCCATGAGGTGCCATGTTTACCTTCCAGTGACCAGTATGAGAGAGTGTGCGAGTGATAACAACACATTTAACACACCTGCTCCCCATTCACACCTGAAACCTTGTAACACTAAGGAGTCACATGACACCGGGGAGAGAAAATGGCTAATTGGGCCCAATTTGGACATTTCCACTTAGGGGTGTACTCACTTTTGTTGCCAACGGTTTAGACATTAATGGCTGTGTGTTGAATTATTTTGAGGGGACAGCAAATTTACACTGTTTTACAGGCTGTACACTCACTACTTTACATTGTAGAAAAGTGTCATTACTTCAGTGTTGTCACATGAAAATATATTATAAAATATTTACAAAAATGGCAACAGCTGGTTTAAAGAAGTGTTATAATTTTAGAAAATAAAGATCACTTACCTAAAACACTCTCCTACTATGCCTGATAGCAGGAAACCAGTACTGTACTGAAAACGTATCAGCAGAGGACACAATATAGGAATTAACTGTAGACCCAATAGTAGGAGGCCAAAGACAAGTCCCTGTGACATCCTTGGGAGGATAATGACTTAGATTCTCATGGGAAAGAAAAAATAAGGCACACCCTGAACTCTTTAAACTTTCCTCTTGACATACACTGCACTCTACATTCTTCAACTTCTTCCAGCAGAGGCCAATATAAGACTAACTACCATAGAGGTGGGAGGAATTATATAGAGCTCTTGGGGTTTGGGAATCTTTGCCGCCTCCTAGTGGCAGGGAAGGTTCTTTCCAGGGGTAATGGATTGTGGACTCTTACCACCTTTATGAAAGAAAAAAGGGGCAATGTCTGAAACCAGGATGGGCAGAGACAGGAGCAAAATCAGAATCCAAAAAAATATCCAGGTCAAAAGCAGAGGTCAGGATACTGGAGCAAACAAGGCAATACCAGGGGTCAGGCAAAAAGAGTAGTCAAAACACAACAAAACATGAAATCCACAGCAACACACTCAGAGAAAAACTCATAAACCGAAGAGTTGGGTTTAAATATTCTGTGATTAATGGCTAATGACTCACAGCTGCAGGTAGGAGGTGCCAGAGAAAAGAGAGAGCAATGGCACTACTCTGATATTTTAGAGGGAACACTGTCCGTATGATGCGTTTATCATGTACGCTTGGGTGTGTAGGTGTTTAAGTATCAAAACACAAACTTTATTTACAATTTCAACAAAGAAGTTGAATAGGATACTATTATAGCACTCTTCCCTCAGTTTGGAGAATCAATGCATGTATAAGTATGAGAAATTTAAAAATTCTAACTTTATTATGTCCTTTAAAATGGGCTACAATCAAATTAAAAACAGTTGCAGCAAAATAGCCTGAACTTGAAAAAATAGTATTCGGGTCTAGATAATACCGAAAATCACATATATTTACACATTGCCTATAGTTCCACAATTTAATATTAATGTATCTCTGCACTTGAATTAATTTTAATATTTCATAGTGACTGAGAGGTATACCATTAATTGTGATATTAGCAAAGTTAGAGTGCAAATATGTTCATTATTGGTTCACCAGGGGTAGAATAGAATAATGTAAAAGTAAATGGCACAAACAAGATTCACACTATAGGAAATGTATTTATCAGCATCTCGTGTGATACACTAAGATTAAATTGCCCACCTTATAGCGAAGAGGTTAAGTAGTAGTATTCCTTCACAATTTAGGAAAATTATTTATCAGCATCTCATGTAATACACTAAGAACAATTTGCCTGTCTTGTTGTGAAAAGGTTAAATAGTATTCATTTTAGTAATTACAATATCAGCTTAGTGATTAACATGGTAAATGATCATTGTGTGGGGTTGACTATGTGATGTCAAACTTAGTGTGTATAAACCTCAAAATCATTGGACTATAGAGAGTAGGTTTAGTCTCAAAAATATTTGAACATATAAGTCTAATAATATAATGCTTACAGATTAAACCATTTGATATGTACGTGGAGGTGTAATTTAACGTTCAAAGTAACATATTATGTAACTACAACAATGTTGCTAAATCCCTTGTAAGTGTTCAGAGTTACAGTTGTTCAAATGAAAATTGTCTAACGATTGTTTATAATCTTCACTTAGTTTGTGTTTTATTTTTATCTTTATGGTGTGGCAATATTTAACTAATTTGCACTTTAGGTATAAATTACCGTACTCTGCTACACCTGACTAGCCTATGAATAAGCGCCACTAGGGGGCGTGAAACGTGTAAGACTGGCTCTATATGCTTGCCTGCCCTCTGTTTGGGAACATACCTTGCTTTTAAGTGTTTCAATAAACGGATGTTTTATTTTTCAACACTAACAGAGTAGTGCCTGCGTTTCCTTGCTCCTCTGTGATTGTAAGATACTATACTCTAAAAGCAGAGTAATCTGATTAGTATTGGCGGCAGTATTTAATTTTTAAAGTGTGCCTCTTGCTCCTTCCCATCTTCACTCTCCCCAGGAAATGTTTCTTCCTAACAAGCTATATTTATTTTGATGGGAGGAATCTTGCAACTACCTAAGGGCAGCCCGTGCGAGTGCAAGCATGGAATACAATAGTGTCTCTGGATTACTCCTACTTAGAAAAACCTTGCAAATTATAAAATTATTTAAAGGGACACTAAACCCAAATTTTTAAGCAACTTTCTAATTTACTCCTATTATCAATTTTTCTTCATTCTCTTGCAATCTTTATTTTAAAAGCAGGAATGAAAAGCTTAGGAGCCAGCCCATTTTTGGTTCAGCACCTGGGTACGCTTGCTGATTGGTGGCTAATGGTATCCACCAATAAGGAAGCGCTATCCAGGCAGCAAAATCTATAATGGGCCGGCTCCTAAGATTTACATTCTGTCTTTTCAAATAAAGATAGCAAGAGAACGAAGAAAATTATAATAGGAGTAAATTAACAAGTTGCTTAAAATTGCATGTTCTATCTGAATCATTAAAAAAAAAAAAATCAGTTTAGTATCCCTTTAAATTATGTCTGCTCTATGCAGATTATTTTTCATTGCAGTCTTCAATTGTTGATTAATCCAAGTAATATGTACAAAAATGTCTGATTCCCTTTTAACAAAGTAACACTATTACATATAATAATTAAGCGGAACTGCAGTGGTGTCCTTATTTTATTTTACAGCAAGGAAACAGGGTAACATCACTTCTTGGACTTTTATACTCTAAAAGATAATAAAAATTGATAACGTTAACGTTGTTTTTTTTGCTGCTGCAATATTTGGTCAGTAAAATAAGTGTAGTTTAATATGAAGCCTCCAGTTGTGTAATTAAATTAGTATATATTGATAACATTAGTAAAACAACACAGTCCCACTGATCTAGGTGGGGGTACTATTGTTTTCAATTCATAGTTATTTAATAATCCAAAGCATAAAGGAGAGGAACTAAAATTTCAACAGTAGAACAATCATATAATGTGTTTATCCTTAAAGTGGCTATTTTCTTTGCCTGTGAACTTTTTTAAAGTTCTAATTCTATTGACCCCATATGTTTTACATTGTCTTTGTAATGAAACTACTGATGCTTATCTAAAGTCGCTGCTATTCTAGGAAAAAATACCAGGCAAACGAGCATTAATAAATATACAACATAAGAGAATTAGAAGCTGTTAAATAATCATTTGTTTAAAAAAAGTTTCCCCCGATAGGACTCATTCCTATATTTATTCATTTTTATCTACTTTGATTTGAAACAAGGGCGTAACTACAGGGGTCTTAGAGGCCTCAATTGAGACCAGGCCCACACCTCTAGGGGCCTTGCAATCAGTACTGGCATCACTCCACTCACATGTCTTCCCCTCTATTACCTTTACAATATGGTGGTGGGGTTTTCAAGATAGCCACCACATTATTGCTGAAAAACCTTTCACCATATTTGTACAGGAAGGCTTCACATATCCACTGGCACAGACTAACCATGGGGGAGAATGACTCACATACAAAGAGAAGTAGCTTGTTTTCTACTATGTGGTTGCTGGCTTAGCTTCTGCTGATTACAAACAGCCAGCAATGGCTGTGTTCAAATGCTCTGAGGCCCAGCAAGGTCTAGATATGCGTCTGACCTAAACCTTAAAAATACTGTCAGTGTCAGTAAAATAGTAGCCGGTGGCTAGCTCTTTCAGACCTGTTATGTATATTCATTTGTAATGCTGTAATATACAAAATTGTTTACTCCTTCTTACATTTATTAAAAAGTAATTTACTTTTGTTCCTTTTTATAAACACCTTCTTTATATTACTGTTATGTTATTGTAAAATGGAGAAATATAATAAATAGATAATATTGTTTGTATGTTGATAAATTTGCACTGTAAAATATGTTTTAGAAAACAAAGTAATTCCATACATAAAAGTTAAATACTGTACAAAATGTAGTTTTACTAAGCTTATTTATTTGTTTCAATAACATTTAAAGGTTTTGATGTTATAAAACCACATTGTGAATTATAAATGACAAATTTAATTTTTTAATTCCAATTGTTATTTTACTTATTCTTAGTGTGGTGTAGAGAAGAGACTTCAAATAGTGTGTCACACTGTCTCGTACTGTGACATAACAGCACAATGAGCACAATTTAGAATGAAGCACATCACCTTTTTTACAGCTTGTCATACAGTGTTTTCAGGAACAAGTAGCCTTGGATCATTTTCTGTGTCAATAAACCAATCAATACGTTACAAGTGCTCAAGCTGCTTAGCCCATTTGTAGATGTCTATAATCTAGTAGACAAATCACAGTTTAGTCAACCATGATCAAGTGACTCAGAAAAAGGGTGTTAGTGATTCTCCATTCCCAATTCCTCTACTTCTGTCAAGTGCTGGAATAAGATTAGGATTGGACATCCAAGAAGACCTATTCACAAATAAGTATTTAAAGGGACAGTCAAGTCCAACAAAAACTTTCATGATTCAAATAGGGCACACAATTTTAAACAACTTTCCAATTTACTTTTATCACCAATTTTGCTTTGTTCTCTTGGTATTCTTAGTTCAAAGCTAAACCTAGGAGGTTCATATGCTAATTTCTTAGACCTTGTTGGCCTCCTCTAATCTAAATGCATTTTGACAGTTTTTCATTAGTTCATGTGTTTAATATAGATAACATTGAGCTCATGCACGTGAATTTACTGAGGAGTGAGCACTGATTGGCTGAAATGCAAGTCTGTCAAAAGAACTGAAATAACGAGGCAGTCTGCAGAGGCTTAGATACAAGGTAATTACAGAGGTAAAACATGTTTAATTATAACTGTGTTGGTTATGCAAAACTGGGGAATGGGTAATTAAGGGGATTATCTTTTACTTAAAACAAAACAAAAATTCTGGTGTTGACTGTCCCTTTAATTCTAGTTTTATGTCTAGCCATGAATAAATACATATGTATTTATTCATCATTGAGTTATACAGTACATACTAGAAACATCATCTATGCATAATTATTCTAAATATTTATTGGTGAAATGTTTAAACTGATTATTTTTTCCAAAATGACAAATATGTGTTAGCGTATTAAATGTGTGGGGGGTAGTAAGTATATGACTCGTGTAAAACACTGTCCCTCACTTTGCCTGTTGTACATATGGATTTAATTAATCAATAGTGCATAATGTTCAATAATAATATCCTGGATTTGAGTTCACTTGAATTGCTTTCCAGAACTTATTATTACAGGTTTTTAAATTTGAGCCTATTCTAACTCATTTATCAGACATACACTGTCGGCTAGATTACGAGTTTTGCGGTACAGCTATACCACTGAAAAATTGGCCATTGCACGTGGAATGGCCTGGAATGCATATTACGAGTCGCAGTGGCATAGTTACACCGCAAACATTTTAGCATGTAACGCACTCAAAAAATTTACGTTTTAGAGTGGGATTTTCATAGTGCCTGTATTACAGGTTGTGCGGTTTGTCTAAAATGCTAGCATTACAGCCTTTACTGATACGAGCCATACCACCATCTGAGACCAGTAGTTATACCATAAACTACCTATTAACCCTAAACTGCTGCCCTCCCGCATCACAAACACTATATTAAACTTATTAACCCCTAATCTGTCGCCCACCCACATCGTGAATATTAAATAAAACTATTACCCCTAATCTACCACCCTCCCACATCGGCAACACTATTTAAATATACTAACCCCTAATCCGCCGCTCCCCGACATCGCCAACACTAATACAAGCTATTTACCCCTAAACCTCCGCTCCCTAACATCGCCGCCACTAAATAAAGTTATTAACCCCTAATCCGCCGCTCCCTGACATTGCCGACACCTAAATAAACCTATTAACCTTTAAACTGCAGGCCCCCACACACATCACAAAACACTAAATTAAACTATTAACTCCTAAACCTAACACCCCCTAATTTTAAATGAAAATTACAATATAACTATCTAAAAATAAATAAAATCTTACCTGTGAAATAAAAAAACCTAAGTTTTAAATTAACCTAACATTACTATTCTAATAAAAAACACTACCAATTAAAAACCTAAATTACAAATTTTAAAAAACCTAACACTACTAAAAAATTTAAAAAATCTTAAATTACAAAAAATAATAAACACTAAATTACAAAAAATAGAAAACACTAAGATTAAAAAAATAATAAATGAAATTATCAAAAATAAAAAAAATTACACCTAATCTAAAAGCCCTATAAAATAATAAGCACCCCCAAAATAAAAACACCCCCTAACCTAAGATAAACTACCAATAGCCCTTAAAAGGGCCTTTTGTAGGGCATTACCCTAAGTTAAACAGCTCTTTTACCTGTAAAAAAATACAAAGTCCAAACCAACCCCCACAAAATAAAAAACCTAACTCTAAAAAAAAAACCTAGGCTACCATTGCCCCTAATGGGGCATTTGTATGGGCATTGCCCCTAAAAGGGCATTCAGCTCTTTTTCACTTCCCTTAAAAGGGTATTCATCTCTTTTACACTTTGCCCAAAGCCCTAATCTGAAAAAAACCCACCCTAAAAAATATAAAAAATACCTAACACTAACCCCAGAATATCTACTCACGGTTCCTGTAGTCCGGACATCCATCTTCATCCAGGCGGCGAAAAGTCTTCATTCAGGCGGCGACATCTTCATTCATAGCGGCACATCTTCTATCTTTATCCCGGCAGCTCGGAGCGGAGCTATCCTGGATCGCAGATGACATCCTGCATGGAGTGTCCTCATCATACGTTCACCGCCGTACACTGAAGTAAAATACAAGGTACCCGATTCAAAATGGCATACCTTGCATTCCTATTGGCTGATTTGATTCTTCAAATTCAAATCAGCCAATAGGATGAGAGCTTCTGAAATCCTATTGGCTGTTCAAAACAGCCAATAGGATGAGAGCTACTGAAATCCTATTGGTTGTTTAAATTTGAATTTGAAGAATCAAATCAGCCAATAGGAATGCAAGGTATGCCATTTTGAAATGACTACCTTGCATTCAACTTCAGTGTACAGCAGTGACCATATGAAGAAGATGCTTCACACAGGATGTCTTCGCCATTCAGGATGGCTTGGACAAAGTGTAAAAGAGCCAAATGCCCTTTTAAGGGCAGTGAAAAAGAGCTGAATGCCCTTTTAAGGGGAATGCCCATACAAATGCCCATTTAGGGGCAATGGGTAGCCTAGTTTTTTTTTAGAGTTAAGTTTTTTATTTTGGGGGGTTGGTCGGGTTTGTGTTTTACCGTTGGGGGGACTTTGTATGTTTTTACAGGTAAAAGAGCTGTTCAACTTAGGGCAATGCCATACAAAAGGCCCTTTTAAGGGCTATTGATAGTTTATTGAAGGTTAGGGCTATTAGATTAGGTGTAATTGTTTTTATTTTTGATATTTTCATTTATTATTTTTTGTAATCTTAGTCTTTTTTATTTTTCGTAATTTAGTGTTTATTATTTTTTGTAATGTTAGATTTTTTAAGGTAGTGTTTGGTTTTTTTAGATTTGTAATTTAGATTTTTTAATTGTTTTTTTTTCATTTTATTAAAATAGTAATGTTAGTTTAATTTACAGTTTAAACTTAGTTTTTTTTGTTTCACAGGTAAGTTTTTATTTTAAGATAGTTATATTGTAATTTTAATTTAAAGTTAGGGGGTGTTAGGTTTAGGGGTTAATAGTTTAATTTAGTGTGTTGTGATGTTGAGGGGGTGGCAGTTTACGGGTTAATAGGTTTATTTAGGTGTTAGCGATTTCGGGGTGTGGTGGATTAGGGGTTAGCAACTTTATTTAGTGGCGACAATGTTGGGTAAGGGAGGATTAGGGGTTAATAGCTTTTATTAGTATCAGCAATGTTGGGGAGCGGCGGATTAGGGGTTAATATATTTAAATAGTGTTGGCGATGTGGGTGGCAGATTAGGGGTTAATAGTATTATTTATAGTCGCAATATGGGTGAGCAGCAGATTAGGGGTTAATAAGTTTAATATAGTGTTTGCGATGGGGGAGGGTGGCAGTTTAGGGGTTAATAGGTAGTTTATGGGTGTTAGTGTACTTTGTAACAGTTTAGAATGAGTTTTGTGAAAAAATTTTGTTACACAAAATCCATAACTACATGTCTCAGATGGCGGTATGGCTCATGTCGGTATAGGCTATAACGCTAGCATTTTAGCCGGACCACACAACCTGTAATACAGCCGCTATGAAAATCCCACACTCAAACGTCATTTTTTTGAGTGCGGAATGGACATATTTAATACTCTAACACATATTTGTCATTTTGGGAAAAAATAATCAGTTTAAACATTTCACAAATAAATATTTAGCATAATTATGCATAGAAAATGTTTCTAGTATGCATAACTCAATGAGGAATACATACATATGTATTTATTCATGGCTAGACATAAAACTAGAATTAAATACTTATTTAGGGGGTAATAACTTTATTTGGTGGCGGCGATGTCAGGGAACAGCATATTAATGGTTAATAACTTTATTTAGAGTCGGTGATGTCGGGGAGCGGCAGATTAGGGGTTAATAACTTTATTTAGTGGTGGGTATGTCTTGGGGGGATGATTAGGGGTTAATAACTTTATTTAGTGTCAGCGATGTCGGGGAGCGGCGGATTAGGGGTTAATAGCTGTTTTTAGTATCGGCGATGTCGGGGGCGGCGGATTAGAGGTGTTTAGGCTAGGGGTTTATGTTAGGGTGTTAGGTTTAAACATAACTCTCTTCTCCCCATAGACATCAATGGGGTTGCGTTACGGCGATCTCCATTCCGCACTTCAGGTTTAGAAAAAAAACTAACACTTTCTCCCCATTGATGTCTATGGGGGAAAGTGTGCAAGAGCACATAAACTCAGCCCTTGGCTTTGTGCGGTATAGAGCTTAACGCACAGCACAAGGAGGCTTTACAGTAACTTATAATGACAGCGCTATGGAGAGGGAAATAACGCAATTCTTTTGGCGTTATTTTGGCACCCTGTTTAGTGCAAAACTCGTAATCTAGGTAGAAGTCAGTTATTTATGTTTTCCTAATGCTCTCAGCCCACTTTCTATATTTGTATGGGGATAATTACCAGGTTTTCTTTTTATTTTACAACTTGTTTCAAAATATTTCTTCCTCTATTGAGTGTCAGAAAAGCACTCAGCAAGCGTTAAATGTCTTGCACATGCTCATTTAATGACACTTTTTTTTTTTAGTTTAAATCACACTTATAAACTATGAAACTTGAAAGCAAATTAAAAATCTAAACGTTCTTCAATGATCACAATTAAATGTTTAGTGGCTTACAAATGTTAATAATGAAATGAATCAAAATGATAAGAAAACACTAATAGAACACATGATACGAATATTAAAGGGGTATGAAACCCACAACAATTCCTTTGTGATACAGACAGGGCATAGCATTTTAAAAACTTTCCAATTTACTTCTATTATCAAATTTGCTTTGTTCCCATTATGTACTTTGTTGAAGCAAAACCCAGGTAGGCGTCTGTAACACTACAAGGCTGCCATATAGTGCACTATAAATAGGCAGGCTGCTGAGCATACATCATTGCTTTTTAGCAAAAGATACCAAGAGAACGAAGAAAAAATAATAATAGTAAATTAGAAAGTTGTTTAAAACCGCATGCTCTATCTCAGTGATTTTCAACCTTTTTTTTTGCCGTGGCACACTTTTTTATATTAAAAAATCCTGTGGCACACCACCATCGAAATTTTTTGCTGTGATATCATGCCTCCTACAAACTATACGTGACATATTGACATTCATTCACAAACAATCATAATGATTGTCTGTGAATGGATGTCAATATGTCATGGTTGTAAATTATGCCTGATGAGCCTGTCACATACCTCCCAATATTTCAAAATTTGAAAGAGGGACACCCCTGCACTGGGAGTAAAAAACAAGCAAAATGTAAAAAATATGTCACACTGTTGTCAGTCTGCCGCGGCACGCCTGAGGATCTCTCACGGCACACTAGTGCACCGCGGCACACTGAGGATCTCTCACGGCACACTAGTGCGCCGCGGCACACTGGTTGAAAAACATGCTCTCTCTGAATCATGAAAAATACATATTGGGTTTTATATCCGTTTAAGGGGACAGTAAACACCTTGTGCTGTGTTGGTAAAAAAATAACATCCTTTTTACTGCAGTTATTTTTCAATAGCCAAACTCCACCCACCATTTGCCTTAAAGTGAAAGAAAAGTTTTCTCTTTCTGTAAACATTATTTAAGCCTTTAAAGACACAGCTTTCTGTTTGCTCAATTGTTTTATGACGGAAAAATTCCTTCATATGTCCTTAAGAGGTTAATCTATCACCTTGCAAAATCCACAGTCGCTAGCTTTGTTTTTATTTTTATACCTAACATATTTTGTTAAAAAATATATTTTGTTCTACCCTACCGTTCTGTTCCAAGCTCCGCCCACCATCCATTTCCTCTCTCTTTAGCTTATAACGTATAGAGCGTTCCCACCCGCTCTATACGTGCCTACAATGCTCGTGCCCGGCTTAGAAAAATACTGCGCATGCGCAAAACATCCACAATTTTACATAATGCGTTAATGCCCTTTTGCTTTACACATAGCAAGCGTCATGCAAGCGTCATTGATCTCGGCAACGCGCTTGGATTTCCAGGGGGAGGAAGTAACCTAATGCATGCGCAGAGCTTTGAAGATAGCGGTGACGTCAAATGACGGCCGCCTAATGGCCAGGAAGTCAACGTGACCAAAAAGCAGAAAAAAAAATGGGTTGAATCTAACGCTTGTAAGATTGCTGCTAATAAATTAAAAAACTAATAATAGAGATAAATTTTAAGATTTTAATGAATGCACTGTAATACAGCAAAGTTTACCTTCACTTTAATTGGAGGAGCCAACCAGTCCACAGTAGGGATGCCACCTCAGCCATGTTTTCCTGGACACTTATTAGTTAAACATGCTGCAGGGTGTGCAGAGGGAAACATGAATTGCACTCCTGGACAACACACTAATAGTGATCCTAGACAGCACTATTCATGTTCCTCTCTGCATACCCTGCAGCATGTGTAACTCATAAGTGTCCAGGAAAACATGGCCGAGGTGGTAACCCTAGTCCACAGACTACAAGGCTGGTCATGCACATAATGTTAGTATAAAGTGATTTTATTTGCAGTTGTTATCTGGTAAAGCCGGTTCCCCTTGAGAAGTCAGCAGGGTGCATTTCAGATTCTGAGAATTAGAAATTTGCTTAATTTTCAGAGCTAAATTACATGAAAAGGGTGAAAAATAAACAATGAAAATATATTGCAGAGTTGTTTCATTATGCACAACTAAACATTTTATATAAAATCTCAAGGTGTTTACTGTCCCTTTAATGGTTTCATGGATAAAAATGCATTCAAATGGACAATGATCATCATCATCAATATTGATTGAATTCATCATCTGTCATGTCTTTTGCTTTGGCTGTGCATCTTTTTTTTTTTTCATGAAGATCTTTAAAATTCCTTACAAAAAAATAAATGATAATTATATGATACCACATAGCTTTTCATTTGTTTTATTTGGAGTGAAAAAATGGTTCAATGGTTGATTGAAATAGTTTTGTAATATAAGACTGGAATCCAGGACAATCCCCAAATGCAGTTTTTCTTTAAATTCAAATTATGGAGACTCAAATCAGCAAATTACATGTGACAACTATATGGATTTCAGACTATTTACAAGCTACTTTGACCAATATTTGCCTGTGTTTGTTTCACTATCAAATCATACTCTGTGTAGACGAGTTGACATTCTTTTATTGATTTATTTTTTAGGTAAAGGAATACAAGTTGTGATTTTAAGTTTGTAATAAAAATATCCCTGCATGGTTTCCTCAGTAAAAAAAAAAAAAAAAAAACTATTATAAACTCCTATTATATTGAATCACAGGGAACCAACGTTCTTTAACTATTTTTGGTAGATAAATACATTTCATTTGTGTTTCAATTTCAACATTTCAATCCAGAAATCACATCCAGATTGTGCAGTTGTGATTAGCTATGCAATATCAGATGTATAGGCAGCAGCTGTGTATTTTCTAAGCCTCTCAGCAAACTGTACCATCTTATAACCAGAGGTAAAAATACCTAATCATGCTTTACTTTTTCTCTATTCCATTTCCAGTGCTATGACATTATTTAAATAACATGATTTTTGAGACTTCTTATGTTTAAGTTATCACAATTGAAACAGAGTTAACGGGTGTCTTTTTTCCCACTAATATTTTTCATCCAGATGGACCTGGGAACGTGCAATAATACTGGCTACGTTAGGTGCAAAGCATACATCAAAGAGGAGCAGTTTAATGTATGTGTGTTTGAGTGTCTATAGATTTATATTTATTGTTTGTCATGTTTGTCTTAAAGGGATATGAAACCCACATTTTTTTTTTCATGATTCATATAGAGCATGTAATGTTAAGCAACTTTCTAATTTACTCTTGGTTTTCTTGGTATCTTTTTTTTAAAATGCAGGGATGTAAGCTTAGGAGCCAGGCCATGTTTTTTTTTCTTCAGCACCTGGGTAGCGCTTGCTGATTGGTGGCTGATGCTTACATTCTTTCTTTTTCAAATAAAGATACCAAGAGAACGAAGACACCAAGAGAACGAAGAAAAATTGATAATAGGAGTAAATTAGAAAGTTGCCTAAAATTACATGCTCTTTTTGAACCATGAAAGAAAAAATGTGGGTTTCATATCCATTTAACTGTGACTAAGACTATACAAATATATGTGTTTTTCTCTAGCTATATATATACCTTATGTTGTCATTAATATGCCTTTTGCTTATCTTATTCAGTAAACATGCACTTAAAGGGACAGTTTACACAATTTTTCTACACTTTAATTTGTTCGCAGTGATCCATTTTACCTGCTGGAGTGTATTAAATTGTTTACAAATAGCTAATTTACCTTCATATCAGCATTGCAAATGTCTGTTTTTGCCTGTGGCATCCCTACTTATACTGAAAGTTTATATACTTATGTATAGGCTAAAGAAAAGCTATGTAAACCTAGCCAGTAGGAAAAATTACACTCCCAGAGGGAGGTATGAGATATAAGTAATACAATATTAAAGGGATATGAAACCCCAAAAATGTATTTTATGATTTAGACAGCGCATACCATTTTTATTCCAATTTACTTCTGGTAGACATCTGGAGCACTACATGACAGGAAATAGTGCCGCCATCTGGTGATCTTGCAAATGGATGACATTCTTGCAAAACTGCTGCCTTCTAGTGCTCTAGAAATGGGCCAGCCCCTTAGCATTCATCTCTGCTTTTCAACAAAAGATACTAAGAGAAGGATGAACAATTCATAATAGAAGTAAATTTGAAAGTTGTTGAAAAATGTTGAGTTTTATATCCCTCTAATTTCCAATTGTTCTCTCAAAGTAGTAAGATTTGGTATACTAGCAGAGATACAGATAAGGGATCATTTATGTGTACAAAAAGTGATAAAAGAAGCAGATCTGTTTTACCTGCTAGCTCAACCCATTTTGATGGGCTGTGGTGTCAAAGATCAAAACCAGCTTTTTCATACACAAAACTAAACCCAAAGGAGCAATTTCTCATAAATGTTATACTTTGTAGCTGCTATAACAAGTCATCGGAAACACATTAACAGAAGAACTATTTTACAGTACACTGTCCCTTTAATATCAAAGTGTAGTGCGATATGTTGTGATAAATAAAAATAATAATACTGGCACAAAACCCTTTATCTGAACGGTTTGGAAACAGAAAAGGTTTGGATTTCAGAATAGTTTGCATTTTGGAATATTTGCATCTATAAAATGGGACAGTGGGGAGAGGGGATGGAACGAAGTGTAAACAACGATATCGCATGTCAATTAGGCAGTATTTACATGTCATAATACAGCTTATACATGTAACCAAAAGGCAGTTTTATATAGTTTTAATATTTTTATATACATAGTTATATACATAGTACTCTCAGACAGATAACACAGTGCAGTAATCTGAAATGTAATAGCTATTGTTTTAAATAAGTATAGACAATAATTTACACTTTAGAACACAAAAAAACAAACAAAAGACTGATTTTCTGGTGTGGGAAAAATGGTAATTTGTAATAATTTGGTACTTTCCATTAACGGACCACCAGTTAGTTGATAAACACAGAATGCCAGAAGATGTCGCTATACTAGAGAGAGAGATACGAGGACTAAAATCAGACACAATTATATATCCTGTATCTTAAGCTAATTTGACAGAAATCATGGCGGGTTTTCAAAATCGTACCAGTTATAAGGTCCTACACAGTTCAATCACGGCCTGTAACCTGTAGTGCTTGACAAGAATTTAGCTGGGGCTAATAGAACTCGTAAACACTCTGCAATGCTTACAGTGGCACTATAAGTCCCAGAAACCATGTTGTGCATTGGGTTTATTGGCTACCATACACCTAGATTACGAGTTTTGAGCGCTATAGGGTTTTTAACGACCGCAACAAAAGTGGCGTTATTTCACTCCCTATAGCGCTGCCATTACAAGTAAAAAAAAAAAAAACAGGCTTGTGCGGGCAATATGGTTGCGTTGAGCTCCATACCTGCTCCATACCGCAGCAAAAACAAGCGCTGTGTTTGACGTGCTCCTTCACGATTTCCCCATAGACATCAATGGGGAGAGCCGGCAAAAAAAAAAGCCTAACACCTGTGAATGCAGAATGAAAAGTTCCGTAACGCAGCCCCATTGATGTCTATGGGGAAAATACAAGTTACATTTATAACCTAACACCCTAACATAAACCCTACGTCTAAACACCCCTAATCTGCTGCCTCCAACATCGCCGATGCCTGCCTACAGTTATTAACCCCTAATCTGCCACTCCCAAAGTTATTAACCTCTAAACCTCATCACTACCACTAAATAAATATATTAACCCCTAAACCTAACCCTAGTGTAACCCTAAGCCTAACCCTAACACCCCTTAACTTTAACATAATTTAAATAGAGCTTAATTAAAGTTACAAGTATTAACTAAATAATTCCTATTTAAAACTTAATACATACTTAACTCTGAAATAAAACCTAAGCTAGCAAAAATATAACTAATAGTTATATTGTAGCTAGCTTAGGTTTTATTTTTATTTCACAGGTAAGTTTGTATTTATTTTAACTAGGTAGACTAGTTAGTAGATAGTTATTAACTATTTAATAACTACCTAGTTAAAATGAATACAAAATTACCTGTCAAATAAAACCTAAGCTCCCTTACACTAAAATCTAACGTTACAAAAAATAAACAAAACACTAAAATTGCTAAAAATAAAATAACACTAAATTACAAAAAATAACAAATGATCAAAAATAAAAAAGATTTACACCTAATCTAATAGCCCTATCAAAATACCCCCCCCCCAAAATAAAAAAAACCTCTAGCCTACAATAAACTACCAATGGCCCTTAAAAGGGCCTTTTGTGGGGCATTGCCCCAAAGATATCAGCTCTTTTACCTGTAAAAAAATACAAACACCCCAATACAAACAGTAAAGCTAACCATTGCCCTGAAAAGGGGATTTGTATGGGCATTGTCCTTAAAAGGGCATTAAGCTCTTTTACATCGCCCAAACCCTAATCTAAAAAAACCCCACCCAAAAAAACCTTAAAAAAAACTAACACTAACCCTCGACGATCCACTTACAGTTGTTGAAGTCTAGCTTGAAGGATCCATCCAGCTGGCAAAGTCATCATCTATGCGGTAAGAAGTCTTCATCCAGGCGGCAAGTAGTCTTCATCCTGGCGGCCTCTTCGATCTTCATCCAGCTCTCAACAGCCAATAGGATTTTGGGAGAGCTGTTTGGGAGGGATCAGGGGGTGGGATGTGTCAGGTTGGAGGCTGATCTCTACACTAAAGCTAAAATTAACCCTACAAGCTCCCTAATTAACCCCTTCACTGCTGGTCATAATACACTTGTGGTGCGCAGCGGCATTTAGCGGCCTTCTAATTACCAAAAAGCAATGCCAAATCCATATATGTCTGCTATTTCTGAACAAAGGGGATCCCAGAGAAGCATTTACAATCATTTATGCCATAATTGCACAAGCTATTTGTAAATAATTTCAGTGAGAAACCTAAAGTTTGTGAAAAAATTAACAATTTTTCTTATTTGATCGCATTTGGCAGTGTATTGGTGGCATGAAATATACCAAAATTGGCCTAGATCAAAACTTTGGGTTGTCTAGTAAAACAAAATATATACATGTGAAGGGTTATTCAGGGATTCCTGACAGATATCAGCGTTCCAAAGTAACTATCGCTAATTATTTTTAATAAAAATTGGAAATAGCAAAGTGCTACTTGTATATATTGCCCTATAACTTTAAAAAAAAAAAAAAGAAGCAAAGAACATGTAAACATTGGGTATTTCTAAACTCAGGACAAAATTTAGAAACTATTTAGCATGGGTGTTTTTTGGTGGTTGTAGATGTGTACAGATTTTGGGGGTCAAATTTAGAAAAAGTGTGTTTTTTTCAATTTTTTCATCATATTTTATAAAAAAAATTATAGTAAATTATAAGATATGATGAAAATAATTGTATCTTTAGAAAGTCCATTTAATGGCGAGGAAAATGGTATTTAATGTGTGGGTACCGTAAATGAGTAAGAGGAAAATTAAAGCTAAACACAATCACAGCAGAAATGTAAAAATAGCCCTTGTCCTTAAAGGGACAGTCTAGGCCAAAATAAACGTTCATGATTCAGATAGGGCATGTAATTTTAAACAATTTTCCACTTTACTTTTATCACCAATTTTGCTTTGTTCTCTTGGTATTCTTAGTTGAAAGCTTAACCTAGGAGGTTCATATGCTAATTTCTTAGCCCTTGAAGGCCACCTCTTTTCAGAATGCATTTTAACAGTTTTTCACCACTAGATGGTGTTAGTTCATGTGTTTCATATAGATAACACTGTGCTCGTGCACGTGAAGTTATCTGGGAGCAGGCACTGATTGGCTAAACTGCAAGTCTGTCAAAAGAACTGAAATAAAGGGGCAGTTTGCAGAGGCTTAGATACAAGATTAAAAGTATATTAATATAACTGTGTTGGTTATGCAAAACTGGGGAATGGGCAATGAATGAATTATCTATCTTTTAAAACAATAAAAATTCTGGTGTAGACTGTCCCTTTAAGGGAAGGAAATTGAAAATGGCATGGTCCTTAAGGGATTAAGTAAAAGTATGCAAAGAAGACCAAGTAGCTGCCTTGCAAATTTGGTCAACTGAAGCCTTATTTTTAAAAACCCAAGAAGTTACAACTAATGTTGTAGAATGAGAAGTAAAATGTTTCAGTGGAGGCTGACCTGCCTCCAAGTATGCCTTATGAATCAAACGTTTCAACCAAGAGGCCAAAAGAACAGCAAAAATGTTCTGACTTTTCTTAGAACCAGAAAAATTAACAAACAATCCTTTGTAGCATTAATATAATACTTCAATGCACTAATATTATCCAAATTATGCAAAGATCTCTGTGAAGCATTCTTGGGATTAGGACACAAAGAAGGGACAACACTTTCCCTGCTGCTATTGTCTAAAGACACAACTTTAGACAAAAAAAATCTAATTTAGTCCGTAAGACAGCATTTTCCTGAGGAAAGATAAGGAGGGTTACAAGAAAGAGCAGACAATTCTGAAACTCTTCTAGAAGAAGAAATAGCCAAAAAAAACAAAACCTTCCAGTAAAGGAGCTTAATATCCCATTTATGCCGCAGCCGTTTCAAAATGTCAGTTAAACCCCTCCTCGTATCCGGCTTTTGCGCATGCGCAATTCTCCTATTGTACTGAAGGGGAAAGTTTATATTTGTATAACTTAAAAACAGTTTTTGGGTTGACTGTCCCTTTAAGACTCTAGGGAGAATAAAATTGGCTTGATCACAGGCTTAATTCATGCTAGAGCCTGAACAAAATCATGATTGTCAGGAAGATTAGCAATCTTCCTATGAAACAAAACTGAAAGAGCAAAAATCTGTCCTTTCAGAGAACTGGCAGATAGGCCCTTATCCCAATCATTCTGTAAGGAATGCAAAATTCTAGGATTCTAAAAGAATGCCAGGAAAAGCCAAGCACTTAGAGCCTTCAAGACCTTATGACAAATCTTTCATTAATAACTAACTATTTAATCTCCATGCCATCACACTTAGAGATTTGAGATCCAGATGATGAAACAGACATTGAGACCGAAGGTCTATTTGAAATGGAAGAGGCCAGATCTGCATACCAAATCCTGCATGGCCAAGCTGGGGCAATCAGGATTACTGATGATTTCTCTATCCTTATAGCGGAAATCACTCTGGGAAGAAGAACCAGAGGAAGGAACAGATAGCTGAAATGGACAATGAGCTACTAGAGCATCCAAAAACTCTACTTGAGGTACCCTGTACCTTGCAAAGTACCTGTTGTTCAACAGAGAAGCCTTCAGATCTATCTCTAGAACACCCCAAAAATCCACAATCTGATTGAACACATCCTTATAAAGAGACCGTTCCCCTGGATGCAGACTAACAACAGAAAATCTGCTTCCTAGTTGTTCACTCCTGGAACATGAACTGCAGAGATTAGAGAGGAATTGACTTCTGCCCTCAAAAGAATTTGAGACACTTCCCCCATGGCTAGGGAACTGTGAGTTCCCTCCTGATAATTGACATAAGCTGCTGCTGTGACATTGTCTGATTGAAAGTGGAGATGAGACTCCTTTTTCAACAGAGCCCAATGCTGAAAAGCCCTGAAAATAGCACAGAGTTCTAGAACATTTACTGGCAACCTCGCCTCCCGAGGGGCCCAAACCCTTGTGCTCTCAGAGACCCCCAAACAGCTCTCCAACCTGAAAGAATTGCATCTGTAGTTAACACAGTCCGGGTGGGATGAGCAAAACAAACCCCCTGAATAATAAATTGATGATCCAGCCACAAAGTCAAAGACTGGCTTGTACTGTGATCCAGAAAAATATTTAGATATAGCTGAGTATGATCCCTGCACCACTGACGAATCATACAAAGCTGAAAAGGTCACATGTGAAATCAAGCAAATGGAATTGCATCTGAAGCTGCAATCATGTAACCCAGTACTTTAATACAAAAAGCAACAGAGGGAAAGAAGAGAGACTGAAGGTTCAGATAGGTTGACAACAATTTTAGCCTTCTCTGATCTGTTAGAGAAAGACTAATGAAGACTAAATCTATATGAAACCCCAAAAGAGTAACCCTTGTTTGATCTTCCAATCATGCTTTTGAAGAAACAACAACAGTCTGTTGGTGTGAGATTCTGCTAAAAGAAAAGATCGAGCTTGATCGATCTGATCACAGATAATAAGGCAGTGATTTGATAGTGTTCCAAACTACCTCTTGTAGGTCTTGTTCCCAAAACCTATCCAATTACTTGGGAATCTATATTCAAAACCCTGGGATCTGGAACAGACTGAAGCCAAGCGTCCTGAAAAAGGCATTACCTGCCCCCTACCAGAGTCTCTTGATCGGGGGCCAAACCTTAATGCAGACATGGAAGTAGGGTTGAACTTTTTTTTTTTAGATTTGTTCCAATTTGCACTAGGCCTCCAGACTTGGCAAGAGGTGCCTTGCTTCTGAGAGGAGCAATCATCTTTCTGTTCCTTGTTCTGACAAAAGGAAAAAAAATGATTAGAGGCTTTAGGTTTCCCCTTGGACTTTTTGTCCTAAAGAAGAAAAGCCCCTTTACCTCCAGTGACAGTAGAAATGATAAAATCCATATCAGAACAAAACTGGATTTAGATTTAGACACCATATCTGCAGACCAGGACTTAAAGGGACAGTTTAATCAAAAATTTTCTCCCCTTTAATTTGTTCCCAATGATCCACTTTACCTGCTGGAATGTATCAAATTGTTTACAAGTATTTCCATTACCCTTATATTGGCATTTGAAATAGTTTATTTAGCCTGTGGTATCCCCACTCATCCTGAAAGTTTTTGGAATAAAGGCCAAGCTGTGCAAATACAGCCAGTATAAGAAATTACGCTACCAGTGGGTTATAGAAGAGATAAGGTAATAAAATGTTAATTTTCCATTGTTCTCTACAAGTATTGGTGATTGGTTTACGGACAGATATAATATAGAGAAGGATGTATAAGTACACAATGTGATAAAATATTGAGATCTGATTATACCTACAAGCTCAACCCATTTTATTAGGTTGTGGCTTCAAAACACAAAAGCAGCTAATTCATATTCACAAATAAGCCTTAAAAAAGCAAATCTCATACATTTTATACTTTGCAGCTGGTTAAAAAGTAGTTGGAAACCCATTAAGGGAAAAACAATTTTACAGTATACTGTCCCTTTAAGCCATAAAGCTCTTATAGACAGAACTACCAAGGACATGTTTTTAACATTAATTTTAAAATGCCAAATAAAGCATTATGAATAAAGGAATTAGCACATTTAAGGAATTCACTAGCAGAATCATTAGAAAACTGATTTGAAAGACTAGTTAACCAATAAGAAGAAGGAGCAGCTACATCAGCAATAGAGATAACTAGCCTAAACAAATAACCTGCTTGCAGAAAGGCCCTTCCTTGAAAGGATTCTAACTTCCTATCTAAAAGGTCCTTTAAAAATGTACTGTCTTCCAAAGGGATAGTAGTATGCTTAGACAAAGTAAACATGTCCCCATCTACTTTAGGGACAGTCTCCCACAGATCAATATTAAATGCAGGTAAGGGGTATAAATTCTTAAAACTTGCAGGATAATAACCTGGCTTAAACAGTTCCCTAGGCACTATTTCAGAAACAGCATCTGGAATAATATAAATCTCAGGGGTTTTAGCAACAGTCTTATAGACTGAATCTAAATAGTTAAAAGGCTTATCCTCAGAACCCTCTTACTTTAACCCCTAAAGTAATCAAACCCTATTTTAAAAGTTAATGAATATGTTCAACTTTAAATAAAAAAGAGGATGGATCAGGTTCAACATCAGAAGAAGATTCCTCATCACTTCTCCTTCTGAAGACACAATCTGTAGAGCTCCCCTGTAAGGAAAAACAGAAGGAGCAGTAATACCCATAGAAGCAGAATTAGGTTGATCAGAATGCATTAATATTTTTAAATGAGTCACATGAATAAGCTAGAGGTGAAACTTTAGCTTTTTACAATATACACACTTAAAGGGACAGTCAACTCCAAAATTGGTATTGTTTAAAAAGATAGATAATCCCTTTATTACACATTCCCCAGTTTTGCAGAGCCAACATGGTTATATTATTATACTTTTAACTTCTGTGATTACCTTGATTACCTTGATTCTAAGCCTCTTTTGACATCCCCTTGATCACATGGCTATTTATTTATCATCTATTGACTTGCATTTTAGCCAATGAGTGCAATGTCATCCACAACTCCATGGGAAAGAGAACAGTGTTATCTATATGGCCCACATGGATTAGCAGTCTTTTGTTGTGAAAGCTAATAAAAAAGCATGTGATATGAGGTTGTCTGTAGTGGATTAGAAACAGGCAGAAATTTAGAGGTTTAAATGTTATAAAATATATTAATATAACAATGTTGGTTGCGCAAAGTTGGGGAATGGGTAGTAAAAGCGTAATCTACCTATATAAACAATTTTGGTGTTGACTGTCCCTTTAACACTGGTAGGAAAATGTTCAGAGGACCCAGCTTCTAAGGAAGATTTAGGGACAGAATCAGAAGGCTCCATTATAGCATAAATAATAATATCCCCTTAAAAAAGGTTCTTGAGGAATGAAAAATGTACCCCTTCCAAAAGATGCTTAATAACAATTACAGGACTAAGGCACACTAAGCCGAAATAAAAATAAAGCAGGAGACAAGTAGACTCCACACCCTAAATACGCTCAACAAAATTGGAGGATGTGCACAAAAACTAAGCTGTTAAAAGGGAGATTAGTGCACCAAAAACCTGACATGCAAGAAACATCAGCAGAGGTTATGAAATAGGAACATATTGTAGATCCATAAGAGGAGACAAAAGAAAAGTCCCAGCGACCACTATGGAAGGTTTGCGACAAAATTTCCCACAAGTTGAAAAATAAATTCACCAACCATACCCCAGGCCACAACGTAGACTTAAACCCCCAATTGCAGATCTTCATTCTTCGACCACCATGGAGGCAAAGACAAGGCTGAGGTATCTGTGAGGTGGGAGGGGTTTTATAGAGCTCTTGGGGTTTGGAAATCTTTACCTCCTCCTAGTGGTAGGGAAGAGTAATTCCATATATATATATAGGATACAAAGTCAAGTGCACTCTCACGAACAGTATCACAAATGCCAGGGTGCTTGAATGTGGTTAATAATATCTTAAATAGAAGACAGCACTCTCTGGTCTTAAATGCAAATGGAAATTTATTGCGGTGACGTTTCAGGGAATGCTCCCCTTCCTCAGACCCAGGGTCTGAGGAAGGGGAGCATTTCCAGAAACGTCACCGCAATAAATTTCCATTTGCATTTAAGACCAGAGAGTGCTGTCTTCTATTCAAGATATATATATATGCATACAGTATATATATATATATATATATATATATATATATATATATATATATATATATATAAATCAATGTTAACACATTTGTATTTACTTTAGAGCTCCAGTGATAGTCAGGACCTGATTTATTCAGTGTGCCCCAAAGAAGTCTATTATGTGAGGGATTAAGTGTGGCTAAACTATCTGACCTCCAGGTGTTAGGGCACCCTAGGCTTTCACTCATGCACTAACACTAAACTTTCACATCTGAAAATTGTAGTTTTTCACACTATTCAAAGGAGATAACATTCTAAAGGCTTTTCAAAAGTTATACCTCTGAACTGCAAAACATACAGATTTCATAACTTCATAATGGAGAAAAAAATAATAAAATAAATAAATACATGCATACATAGTTTAAAAGAAAACAACTAAAACATTTGGAAAGCCTGTGTTAGATATGCGAATAGACTCCTAAGCATTTTTGTCTTTAGGTTTATACCCATAAAATGTATTATTTTTAAATACAGGCTGAAATGATTAAGTTGATTAATATATATATACTACACATGCTTACTCCACATCTGCAGGTCTATGCTAGTTTGGCGTAAGATGTGTCTGTGACACAGGCCATACAAGTATTTCCAGCAGCGAAGTGAGTTAAACAACAGCAGGCATAAAACTATTAAGCTTTTAGAAATTCAATCCACATATGAGTTGAAATGATCTTGGGAATGCAGTCTTTAAGATTATGCTACAATATCTAAAATATTTTCATTACCCAAGAATGAACAACGGAAGATTCAGCATTATGAAAAATGTCTCAGTACATAGTAGCAGGAGGTCTGGATAGGTTGTGCCAAGGGATTAGTAAACAATGTCAGGGAATTAGAATGTCGGGCGGATGGAACTAACTTTATAGAGAAGAAAAAACATTGCTTTGAGACTGACATTTTACTGATTATAGTTTGTATTTTCCAAGTCATAGTATCTTTAGTGAACTTACAGCATTGAATGCTATTAATATGTCTAGAGACAAAGATAGCTAAGACCCATTGTTATCTTCATAAAAATGGTCATCGGTAAACATGTACAACTATTTATGTGTAGAATCATATGTCTGAATAAAATGGTACATTAGTCTGTCTTATAATAAAAAATAAATCTTATACAAAAAGTATAAAATTAATCTTAGGGTCCAATTCTCTAACACTTTTTGCTCAGGCAAGCTTAACTAAAAATATTTTGTCTGTACCATGAGGTCTACAAAAACAAAGAGAGAGACCTGTTAGTTACGACACTCTTCAACTCCTCTCCCATATCTCTTCCACCTCCTGTCTCCATAGCCCCCTTCTTTCCAAAACATCAATGAACAATTCTATAATATTGATCTGTATTGCTTAAGACCTGAGGAAGAGAACAAACTACATAATTTTCTTCTGAATGTACAAAAAGTGATGTTAACACTCTTTTAAAGTGATATGGTACACATATACAAAGCCATACATACTTTATTTTAATATGTTTTGCATGTGTTTTATTATACTTTTCTTCTATTCCTAACACTTTTCTTCAGGTCTCAAGCCATGCTAAGCGATGTTATCATGCCTATATACTCAGTCCTGCAATATCGAAAGTACAGCTTGTGCGATTAATAGCACTCCAGCACTATCCTGCTGGTGAGTCCCGCGGTCTGCAATCCTAGCCAGTGAATTGAGCTTGATGCCACTAGGGTGACCACATTTCCAAACTGTCATTCAGGGACACCCCCCCCCAAAAAAAGAAGCTGATTTTGATACATTAATTTTTTTTTGCCGCCAATTTTTGGAAAGGAAACAAATAAATAATAAAAAACAGTGTTCACCAGTTTAGACCCTTCCAGGTGCCTTAATTGTCTTTCTGTAGAGCACTATGAGATTGACTTGATTACCTTTATATAGGGGGATACAACTCTAGCCTAATTCCCTCTTGAATGCAGTGCTTTGACCATGTGTGATATATGGACAGTTCTTCCTGACCCTAATTTGATTCTCTCTGTGTCTGAAAAAGGCAGTGCTCAGACATGATCCCAAGGTTTTGGCAGGGATATACTTTTTTTTCTGCCGAGAGGACCGTCAGATTGACCTAATTATAAACATAGTCCTTACAATAAATGTTATACATTTTGTTAATATTTTAGTTTGATTTATTTCACTATTTTAGGGCATGTGACCAGTCAGCTAGCAATCATAAACTTAGCATGAATACTCGACTGACATAGGCTCATTTTGCTTATACAGTATACGCCTGAAAGATAAATAATACATATTATTGGGAACTATGCTGTTGTTTTTTGCATTAACAAATAATTATTTGATTAAACTACAGGGCATGAAAACATTCACAGACATAAACAGACTTTATGGTTGTGTTTAGGAATTGCATATACAGATTATTTTTGTTTGTTAAAAGACCTATCTGTCCCACTCCCTCCTTGAGCTAAGTTTAGCTGACTATTCTCTCCTGCAAGAGACTCGCTCGCTACTAGTCGCGACGGCAGGACCAGAGGGGGCGGGGATATATGACATATGTCTCATATGTCATATCGTGCTTCCCTCCCTCATACTGGTGCCTGGGACGTGCCACTGCCAAATCAGCTGCGCTCCGGGAAGCCGCCCTGGTCAGTCTGCAGTCTTCTGCACTCTGCAGTCACTCACTGCTATCAGCTTCCATTCCGGGACACTGAATGAAGGTCCCCAGGACCCTGGACAGTCATGCAAAATAAGGGACTGTCCCAGGCAATCCAGGACACGTGGTCAACCTTGATGCCCCGGGGCATCCATAACCTGTCTGCCTGCTCTGAGGCGGTGGGCAGACATCGCCAGAAATCAATAAAAATAGGGAGAAGATAGGAACAGAGGTATTATATGGCACAGGATAAGAGTCTAGGTAGCAAAGTATTTTTGAAAGAGCTAAAGGGCAAGATAAACTTAAAATATAACTTTTATTAATATATATGTAGTAAAATGTAATATCATAAAATAAAAACCATTCCTATATTAATGGAAAATACACATAGATACCTTAGCGACTATATATGAGATAAAATTACATTTGATTTTGGATTTACTGGTTACTATTAGACCACTTTATTAAAAGTCTGTGTATCATATGTCTCAGACTAGTAACGTGTGTGTTCTATATATAAAGAATCTCAAAGTAACATATGTTCATGTCGAATATGTTTGTTCAATCGTGTACAAAAATTTAATTAACTCTAGTAAGTCTTACATGTCATGATTCAGATAACATATGAATAAGGTATAGCCAGTATGAGTATTTGATATTTATATAGTGGGTGGCATAGAACCATCCTAACTATATGCGAAAACAAACAGGAATTAAAACCGTGTGTATTAAGAGAAGCACACCATATGCTAATAGGTTACCACTAGCTTCTCCTATATACCTGTGGGAACATAAGGTCCATTACATATTATGTTGAATATAGATATGGTTAGAGCTCATATCATTAACTCTATTAAGGGATATACAGATGCGGGGAAAATAAAGGGAGTAACATGAAACAAAACCCCCAGGGCAGTAGCGAGTCACGGTACATTCAGGATTACCGCTATCATAGTATGAATTACTTATTTCTAATTGCCCGTAGCTGCCGGTACATAATACTGTATCAGTTTAACCCCAGTATTCTATAGTCGAGTACTGTGAGGCAGCTGGTTATATCTTGTAATAAAGTGGAATAATTTCAGATCACAACTGCAAATAAAATAGGATATACTGAAGAGTGAGGAATAAGAGGATTGAAGTTTTGTAAAATAACAGATTTGCTGTGATTATCAGGTTACAGGAGAGGATACAATGTGTCATCCTGTATAGATTCAGTCTTGTTTGATGTATTTTGGGAGGTGTGGTTGTGACTTTGAAGAGAGGGCGTACGATCCCTTTGCATACAGCAGCTGTTCAGAAGGTGACGTAGAGAGGGAGTGGTAACGCCCAAGTGATACTGTTGCTGTTGTTTTCTGTGACACGGAGCTTGCCGTAAGCTAGGAGGCGGATCTGCCCACAATACGTATCAACTGTATCCAAGTAGGTTAAAGTCCGTGTTTGTATAATATTTATATACAGTAGATGAACACACTGACAGTCCCAAATGATTACCACATATGTGGTTAGTAACTAGTCAAAAGGATATGTGAATTACTTTAGGAAGTAAGAAGAGTCCAGGTTGGTGCTCTGTGAAAGTGACTCTGCAGTGAAAGCAGCAAGCTTTTCTTCTGGAATGAAAATTTATGACAAGTCCAGCAAAGGATAAGCTTTGAACCCCAATAAAGCAAGACAATCTGAAGTTTTAGTGTTGTTCTTAATAGAATAGGCTGTATGGTCAGCGTTTGCAGTAAGTTAAGCCAGAACTGGTTGGAAACAGCTTGTTCAGTCACACAGCAAGGCTACACAGCTAAACATTAACTGGCAGGTGGAGTAGGGAACTATGGGATTTTAAAAAGGAAGGCTTAAAGGTATATACACCATTAGGATGGAACCTGACATGTCCCCTCGTCAATGGGGCTGCACCACAGCAGGAGGTCCAGGTCTGTCCGGATTTGAGCGGTGGAAACGAGCGATCAAACCTGGAGCGTGATGATTTGTGGAGGGTTCCCATGAATCCTCGTCAGGGGTATAACCCTTTCATCGAACCAAGTATTGTAACTTTCCCCTAAAGAGTCGTGAGTCTTGAATGGAACTGATCTCATAAATATCCTCATCATTTAGAATAGGTATTTGAGGGAGATCAGTAGTCTGTGATCTAGTAGGGGTATACGGTTTAAGCAGGGATACATGGAACGTTGGATGAATTTGGAACTGAGGTAATGCCAGTGAGACAGCATTCTCATTCACCACTCGGTCATATATCTGTTTCCTTTAGGAAAAATTTCCATCTGTTTCACCATACATATATAGGGACAGAATTTGCATATACCGCATGGATATGTGCCCTTGAGATTGTCTTTTCTCTTATTCACATGCTTCACAAAATTACTTTTTACAATTTTGTCCCTTATTGTTGGTGCTCTTCTCCAGCTGATTGATATCCTGTCTCCCACTTGTCTCGCCAGCTCTTCATCTGTGTGGAATATGTGAAGATGTTGATTCAAAATATCAGCAATCTCTTTATGAGCATCATTGTAAGTGCCAATAAATCTCACCTTTTTGTCATTACTGTCTCTTACTTTGGGTACCAAAAGTTCTGTCCTTGGAGTATGTAGAGATCTATGGTAAGCTTTTTTAAGGACAGAGGTAGGGTAACCCCTCTCTTTCTGTCAGGGTGCCAGGAATCAGACTGAGATGAGAAGTGCAAAAATAATCACACCTTTATTAATAGCAAAAAATAATAAAAAGTCCACAAGTCAAATAACAAGCCAGGAGTCAAAACCAGAGCTGGTAGTCAGACGAGCCGAGTCAGGAGCCAAAGCGAATAGTCAGATGAGCCGGAATTAGGAACAAGGAAAACAGCAGAGTGAGGAACAAGCCAGGGATCAAGAACCAGGAAGGACGTCAGGCAGCCAGGTAATACACAGGAAATCTCACAAACAGGTCTGAGACAACGCAAAGGCAAAGCATACTGAACAGAGGCCCTTTAAATAATAACGCCTAGATTACGAGTTTTGCGGTAACAGGGGTGCTGTGCTAACAAGCCTTCTTTTTTTAATGCTACCTTAAGACAACGCTGGTATTACAGGTTTTTTTCAACCCGGCGTTAGCCACAAAAAAGTAAGCGTAGAGCAGAATTTAGCTTCACATCTCACCTCAATACCAGCGCTGCTTACGGTAGCGGTAAGCTGGCTAAACGTGCTTGTGCACAATTTCCCCATAGGAAACAATGGGTCTGAGCCAGCTGGAAAAACACCTGCAAAAAAGTAGCGTTCAGCTCCTAACGCAGCCCCATTGTTTCCTATGGGGAAAGGAATTTTATGTCTACACCTAACACCCGAACATGAACCCCGAGTCTAAACACCCCTAATCTTACACTTATTAAACCCTAATCTGCCATCTCCGACATCGTCGCCACCTGCATTATAATTATTAACCCCTACTCTGCCGCTCCGGACACCGTCGCCACCTACATTATATTTATTAACCCCTAATCTGCCCCCCCCCAACGTCGCCGCAACCTAACTACATTTATTAACCCCTAATCTGCCACAGCCAACGTCGCCGCCACTATAATAAAGTTATTAACCCCTAAACCTAAGTCTAACTCTAACCCTAACACCCCCTAACTTAAATATAATTTAAATAAATCTAAATAAAATAACTACAATTAAATAAATAATTCCTATTTAAAACGAAATACTTACCTATAAAATAAACCATAAGATAGCTACAATATAATATAATATAATATAATATATATATATATATATATAATATAATATATATGATGCAATCAGCCAATAGAATTGAGCTTGCATTCTATTGGCTTATTAGATTCTATCAGCCAATCGGAAATGAAGGGACGCCATCTTGGATGACGTCACTTAAAGGAACCTTCATTCTTCAGTCGCCGGATGCTCCGCGTCAGATGTCTTCACGATGGACCCGCTCCGCTCCGGATGGAAGAAGACAGAAGATGCCGCCTGGATGAAGACTTCTGCCCCTCTGGAGGTCCACTTGTGCCCGGCTGTGTGAAGACTGCTCAAGGTAGGGAGATCTTCAAGGGGGTAGTGTTAGGTTTTATTAAGGGGGGATTGGGTGGGTTTTAGAGTAGGGTTGGGTGTGTGGGTGGGGGGTTTTAATGTTGGGGGGGTATTGTATTTTTTTTTTACAGGTAAAAAAAAATTATTACTTTGGGGCAATGTCCCGCAAAAGGCCCTTTTAAGGGCTATTTGTAATTTAGTATAGGATAGGGAATTTTTTTATTTTGGGGGGCTTTTTTATTTTATTAGGGGGATTAGAGTATGTGTAATTAGTTTAAAATTCTTGTAATTATTTTTTTATTTTCTGTAATTTAGTGTTTGTTGTTTTTCGTACTTTAGTTTATTTAATTTAATTGTATTTAATTGTAGGTAGTTTAGGTAATTAATTAAATTATAGTGGTAGTGTTAGGTGTAATTGAAACTTAGGTTAGGTTTTATTTTACAGGTACTTTTGTATTTATTTTAGCAAGGTAGTTATTAAATAGTTAATAACTATTGTACCTAGTTAAAATAAATACAAAGTTGCCTGTAAAATAAAAATAAACCCTAAGCTAGCTACAATGTAACTATTAGTTATATTGTAGCTAGCTTAGGGTTTATTTTATAGGTAAGTATTTAGTTTTAAATAGGAATTATTTATTTAATTGTAGTAATTTTTTTTAAAGTAAATTATATTTAAGTTAGGGGGTTAGACTTAGGGTTAGACTTAGGTTTAGGGGTTAATAAATTTAATATAGTAGCGGCGACGTTAAGGGCGTCAGATAAAGGGTAAATAAATGTAAATAGGTGTCGGCGATGTTAGGGACGGCAGATTAGAGGTTAATAAAATGTAACTAGTGTTTGCGAGGCGGGAGTGTGGCGGTTTAGGGGTTAAAATATTTATTAAAGTGGCGGTGATGTCCGACAGATTAGGGGAGTGCGACAGATTAGGGGTTAAATAATTTATTAAAGAGTTTGATATGTGCGGGGGGGGGCCTCGGTTTAGGGGTTAATAGGTAGTTTATTGGTGTTAGTGTACTTTGTATCACTTTAGTTAAAGGGACACTGAACCCAAATTTTTTCTTTCGTGATTCAGATAGAGCATGCCATTTTAAGCAACTTTCTAATTTACTCCTATTATGAAATTTTCTTCATTCTCTTGGTATCTTTATTTGAACTGCAAGAATGTAAGTTTAGATGCCGGCCTATTTTTAGTGAACAACCTGGGTTGTCCTTGCTGATTGGTGGATAAATTCATCCACCAATAAAAAAGTGCTGTCCACAGTTCTGAAACAAAAAAACTTAGATGCCTTCTTTTTCAAATGAAGATAGCAAGAGAACAAAGAAAAATTGATAATAGGAGTACATTAGAAAGTTGCTTAAAATTGCATGCTCTATCTGAATCACAAAAGAAAAAAATTGGGTTCAGTGTCCCTTTAAGAGTTTTATGTTACCGCGTTAGCCCATAAAACTCTTAACTACTGACTTTAAAATGCGGTATTAGTGTTGACAGGAGAGGGTGTACCGCTCACTTCTTCCAAGACTCGTAATACCAGCGTTAGGCAAATCCCATTAAAAAGATAGGATACGCAATTGACGTAAGAAGATTTGCGGTGAGCTCGAGTCGCGTAAGAAAAGTGAGCAGTACACCTGTACCTGCCTGACTCGTAATACCAGCAGGCGTTAAAAAGCAGCGTTGGGACCTCTCAACGCTGCATTTAAGGCTAACGCAAGACTTGTAATCTAGCCGTAAGTGATGACATCACAATTCTGAGACTGCATCCTGTCTCACATGGATGATGTACACCAGTCTGGCCATAAAAGGAAGTGCAGGAAATGAGCAGCATCTCCCACAATGCACCATAGTCAGGAAGAGAGGTGAGTAAAATGGCTGCCAGCAGCACATGGCAAACACAACAGGGAAAAAACCCTGACACTTTCAACCTTGATTTAAGATCATTTGCTTGTTCCTTAAAATTCTCTATTTCAGAGCAATTACATTGTAAGTGTAAAAACTCACCAAAGGGGATAGCTTTCTTGGTTGATTCATGGTGTGCACTTTTGAATCTTAAGATAGAGTTAGTCACAGTATCCTTTCTATGTAAATCGGTTTTAATTTTGCCAAACATATCTCTGGAGATACTGAGATCCAGAAATGTAACCTTCTCATGATTAATTTCATAGGTTAGTTTTAAATTTAGATCATGACGATTTAATTCATTTATGAACATTTTAAATGTGTTGATATCCCCTCCATAGAATAAAGACATCATCGATGTACCTCAGCCACAACAAGATGTACTCCATATATTTTGTCATACTCTTCAAAGACAGTTTCCCGTTCCCACCATCCTAGGTACAAATTAGCGTAAGTGGTAACAAAAGCTATCCCCATAGCGGTGCCTCATATTTGGATATAAAACTTATCGTTAAACACAAAATATTTGTGGCTGAGGATAAACTCTCATATGATCGGGTTGATTGACACCCCCTGCTAGCGGCCGATTGGCCATGAATCTGCAAGGGGCAGCATTGCACCAGCAGTTCACAAGAAAAAACAGGCAGAGATTTAGAGGTTATAAAATATATTAAAAGGACATGAAACCCACATTTTTTTTATCATGCTATTTAAAGGGACAGTCAACACCAAAATTGTTATTGTTTAAAAAGTTAAACAATGTCATTGCTACCCATTCCCCAGCTTTGCACAACCAACATTTTTATATTAATATACTTTATAACATTTAAACTGCCTGTTTCTAACCCACTACAGAGAGCCTCTTATCACTTGCTTTTTAATTTGCTTTTCACAACAGGAGACTGCCAGTTTTTGTGGGCCATATAGGTAACATTGTTCTCATGCCCTTGAATTTATTTAAGAGTCAGCACAACACAGCACACAATTGGCAATAGATAATAAATAAAAATTCATGTGATCAGGGGGCTGTCAGAAGATGCTTAGATACAAGGTAATCACAGAGGTAAAAAGTATATTAATATAACTGTAACAGAAATATAGAGTGAAACAGCGCTATATGAAGATAAACTGGGACAGTGTAACAATATATATATTTCACAGACTCGCGGCCAGATTACGAGTTTCGTGTTATGAGCTGTGCGGTGCTAACGTGCAGTTTTTTCACACCGCTCACTTACCTACAGCGCTGGTATTACATTCAGGATTACCGCTATCATAGTATCAATTACTTATTTCTAATTGCCCGTAGCTGCCGGTACATAATACTGTATCAGTTTAACCCCAGTATTCTATAGTCGAGTACTGTGAGGCCGCTGGTTATATCTTGTAATAAAGTGGAATAATTTCGGATCACAACTGCAAATAAAATAGGATATACTGAAGAGTGAGGAATAAGAGGATTGAGGTTTTGTAAAATAACAGATTTGCTGTGATTATCAGGTTACAGGAGAGGATACAATGTGTCGTCCTGTATAGATTCAGTCTTGTTTGATGTATTTTGGGAGGGGTGTTAACACCCTAACATGAACCCCGAGTCTAAACACCCATAATCTTACACTTATCAACCCCTAATCTGCTGCTAATTTAATTTAATTAATTATATTTAATTTATTTAATTGTATTTAATTTAGGTAATTTATTTAAATTTAGTGTAGTGTTAGGTGTTATTGTAACTTAGGTTAGGTTTTATTTTACAGGTACTTTTGTATTTATTTTAGCTAGGTAGTTATTAAATAGTTAATAACTATTTAATAACTATTCTACTTAGTTAAAATAAATACAAACTTGTCTTTAAAATAAAAATAAATCCTAATATAGCTACAATGTAACTATTAGTTATATTGTAGCTAGCTTAGGGTTTATTTTACAGGTAAGTATTTAGTTTTAAATAGGAATAATTTATTTAATGATAGGAATATTTATTTTGATTTATTGTAATTATATTTAAGTTAGGGGGTGTTAGGGTTAGACTTAGGTTTAGGGGTTAATAACTTTAATATAGTGGTGGCGACGTTGGGGGCGGCAGATTAGGGTTTAATAAATGTAGGTAGGTTGCGGCGACATTGGGGGTGGCAGATTAGGGGTTAATAAATATAATGTAGGTGTCGGCAATGTTGGGGGCAGCACATTAGGGTTTCATAAGTATAAGTGCGGCAGATTAGGGGGTTAATAATATAATGCAGGTGTTTGCGATGTCGGGGGTGGCAGATTAGGGGTTAATAAGTGTAAGATTAGGGGTGTTTAGACTTGGGGTTCATGTTAGGGTGTTAGGTGTAGACATAAATTTTATTTCCCCATAGGAATCAATGGGGCTGCGTTAAGGAGTTTTACGCTACTTTTTTGCAGGTGTTTTTTCAGCCAGCTCTCCCCGATGATACCTATGGGGAGATCGTGCATGAGCACGTACGACAAGCTCACCGCTGACTTAAGCAGCGCTGGTATTGGAGTACGGTAATGAGCAAAATTTTGCTCAATGCTCACTTCTTGTCTTTTAACGACGGGTTTCTGAAAACTCGTAATACCAGCGTTGTAGGTAAGTGAGCGGTGAGAGAAAACTGCTCGTTAGCACTGCATAGCCTCTAACGAAAAAGTTGTAATCTGGGCCTTAGTTTTTTGCGATGTGGGGGGCTAGCGGTTTAGGGGTTAATAGGTTTATTTAGTGGCGGCAATGTGGGAGGCCAGAGGTTTAGAGGTTAATACATTTATTAGAGTAGTGGCGTTGTCGGGGAGCGGTGGAATAGGAGTTAATTACTTTTATTAGTGGCGGCGATGTCGGGGAGCGTCGGAATAGGGGTTAATAACTTTTATTAGTGGCAGCGATGTTGGGAGCGGCAGATTAGGGGTTAAAAACTTTATTTAGGTGTTGGCAATGTCGGGGGCGGCAGATTAGGGGTGTTTAGTCTTGGGGTTTATGTTAGGGTGTTAGGTTTAAACGTAACTTTTTTTTCTCCCATAGACATCAATGGGGTTGCGTTATGGCAATCGCCATTCCGCACTTCAGGTGTAAATTTTTCTCTAACACTCTCTCCCCATTGATGTCTATGGGGAAAAGCGTGCACGAGCACGTCAAAGCAGCCCTTGGATTTTGTGCGGTATGGAGCTTATCACCACCATATCGCACGCACAAGGAGGCTTTTCAGAAACTTGTAATGGCAGCGCTATGGAGGGTGAAATAACGCAACTTTTGTTGCATTCATTTCGCACCCTCTATAGCGCAAAACTCATAATCTAGGCATATGTGAATTGGAAGATTTTCAACTACCAGAAGTTGAACTATGGACAAAAAGAGAAAATTTTGTGGTAGTAGCTATAGAGAACAAAATTTAAAACATAAGTAAGTTTCGGCCCCAAGACCTATGAAGCAGGTGTTTAAATGATTGATCAATTGGCTTCAAAATAATAGAACAATATCTCTGACTACCATTGCATGCTCCTTTTGCTGTGAAGTCTGGTGCCGGACCGTTGACTTCTGTTTTGAATTATTCCTGGGTGATGTTGATGGCCGTCAACCTTATACATCACATCTCCTGCTAGCTTGGTCCCAGTCACCAAACAATCCTTTATTGACATTTTACTTATATATCAATCATGGAATATAATCAATATCAAGATTATTTTTTTTTACAATGAACAAAACCTGTATATTTGTCAGGGTTTTAGGATGTACTGTTCCTTTAATTATTACTCAACCAATCACAAGCTAGTTACCTCCATAAAACACCTGTCCACTAAGCACTCCTTGCTTAGTATTTTGTTATTCAACCCAGGAGTAACACTGAGGCTTGTTATACTTTGTGATATCGTTACTAACGCTATCTCTGCCCTTCCTAGAACTTCAGCTCACTCTCTATGACATTGAGATACCTTCCATCTACAGCCTCTCTGTTACACCTTCAGCCTCTGTCAAGTGGCACCCTGTCATTTTGCAGCTTCTAATTACAACTCAAGGGAGACTGAACACCACGGAGATACAGAGACACTCCGCCTTTCTAAACCACAGGATACATGTAAGTGGCAGACTGTAATATTAATACTGCACCAAGGATTGTATTTACATGTTGGAAAGTATTATTTCTACTGCGCTAACATTACTACTTACAAAGTGTGTTCTTATCCGGAGTTACCGAAGCTGCTGTGACGTCACACGCTACTTTCCAACCTGTACTCCGGGAGTTAGTCTCCTCCCTGCTTCCTGAGCACAACCCGGAACTGCCTGTAACAGTGTCTATCACTCTCACAGCGTCTCAAGGTACTTTTCCACTTCTAGACTGCTTATCTTACTCGTTGCCTGATACGCTTCCATTCTCTTGTATTACAAGTGAACTTTATGACTCTGAACAGTTCATAGCCTCATTGTTTACCGTACTGAATATTGGAAAGTTTCTCCATATACTCACCTCATATATATATGCGGTTGCTTTTCACAGCCTCACTGCTTGTCATATTATTTGTTGGAAAGTTTTACCTCATACTCTATTCACATATTATACATTTTGCTTGCATTGGTCATCCTGTATTTTCTACTGATAGAATCTCACATTTGCACATATTGCTAAAGTAGCAACATTTGCTGGAAACATACTATCTCAAATTAAATGCACATTATTCCATTTGAGTGCACAAGAGAGGTTGTGTACTCAATAGAATCAGTGCTACAACTCACATTAAGTAACCTAGCACAGGATGTTTTCATGCAAACAATAACAGGATATACATTTCTTACCAGGAGACTAACTGTTACAATATTAGATAATGATACACTATGCAAAAGTTTTTCAAAATAGCTTCATACAAGTAATACTTGTGCTGAGCAGGCAAGATAAAGGCCACACCCTGAAATATGGGAGAGAATATCAAAAAGGGTGAGGTAAACAATTAATATAAGTTAAGAAAAGTAGTGAATCCTATTACAATAAATATATATATATATGCAAAAAGGACAGCTCCTGGGTGGTAAATTGCCATAGAACTAGCTGTTGTTCGTTCCTGGTAGAGCGCTTCTATTTTCGTATGTATATATATATATATATATATATATATATATAGGCAAGAGAGAAATGCACTCCTAACTTCCAAATCCAACGGTGCCCTGGGTGCAGCAAACAAATAGGCAAGCAAAAAGGACAAGCGCACTCCAAGGGGAACTTTAACAGGTCACTTTATTTTGTGAACGTTTTCGGACCTGATACAGTCCGTCCTCAGACCAAAAGTGTACAAGCAGATTACTTACCCTCCACCAGCTATATACACAGTCACCGTGTACTCTGACTGGGCAACCACGCTCTCACGGGTAGATCCGCCCCCTAAGATGACGTCATCATCCCGGGCAACGTGGGCCAAGCCGAAAATATTTCTAAGTGCCCATCTATAACGTTAAAATATTAAACACAATATGAGTATATGGCTAAAGGCAAAAACAAAAGCAGATCAGTAGGCAAAATAAAAGAGAGACACTTGATTCATATGTCCTGCACGGACCGCCCGAGAAAAATCAAATGTGCAGAATAATCTATGAAAATGTATATGTAGTTTGTGTGACACAGGATCAACCTCACAGAAATTCATTAAGCAAGGTGTGGACAATGTAACAATTTATATACTAATGTCTTGTTGAGCAGTTGATTCTTAGAACTGCTGCAACAGCAGACTGTGGAAGAGTGATCACAGTGATTTATTTATATATATATATATATATATATATATATATATATATATATATATATATATATATATATATATATATATATATATATATATATATATATAGATGAGGGGATGAAAGTATCATATTTTAGAGTTAATAACAGGTAAAGCTTATACATGAAATAAATAGCAAAATAAGTACTTAATCCAAGCAAGTGTATTATGGGGTTAATCACATAAGTAGATCAACATGATATCGATAAAGAGGAGAGGTTTAACAGGCCTGATCTATAATACAAGACAAGCGAGCAGCTGACAGTTACTTTCTACTAGGCAATCCTGTGACTGAGATCAGAGAATATAGCAGAGCAACCTGAGCGCATATACAATTGCTACAACGATAGTTTCCAGCAAGAACTTACAATGTAACTTGAAAGATCGTATCTACAGGTTAATAACCGGTAACTACTGTCCTCTTTGTTACACGCTCCAGCGTGTTTGACCGCGAAGTCTCGATCAGCTATGGAGGCGGATCCTGTACCAGGAGTCAGACAAGTGTGATGCGTCACAGAGGGGAGCTGACGCTACTGGTTCTGTAGGAGGGCTTGGCAGTAGGAGGATTCACTGACTAAGCGTAGTGAATAGCACAATAACAAGCAAAGTGCTAAGGAGGGGTATAAGCTTATAAAGGGTAGATCAGAGAAGCCTTAAAGCAACAGTACAGAACTCATAAAGGCTACTAACATGACAATAAGGTGCAACCTGCAATACAAAAGCATAATCAAAAAGCATAATCAAAGCAGATCATACAGCCACATTATAATAAAAATTGAAAATAGAAGCGGGTGAGTGTAATATGCTCTTCGTGCATGCAGCCAAATCCATACAGCCTCACATAACGGTTGCCATAGCAACACCAATAAACCCAATATAAGAGGGAGAGTGATCTGGATCAAACTGCAAACTCAGAGAAACAACATAAAACAAATATAGATAAATAGCAAACAGACATCTTCCTGCTCCAATCCCAGAATACAATATTCTCAATCGGCACAAATATTTATGTTATGAAAATCAATCAAATAGATCAGGACTCTCAATATATGAAGATCCAAGGACTCTCAATAAATTATTTTTGTACTGCTCCCCAGAATCCTCTCATTAGGGAATTCTGGGAATTAGCAAATTAAAGGAATGCCTGCCAGTCCAAATGGGTATTCAGGCCTTTGGGGACCAATGTTTGCAAATGGTATGTCCACCTAGCCTCTCTTTGCAATAGAGGTCTATTCCTGTCACCCCCTCTAGGCATAGGGGGGATGTGGTCGATAATGGTATATTTCAAATCAGACACCTTATGCTGTACTTGTTCAAAGTGTCTGGCAACTGGTTGTTCAGAACCCACATTCAGGATCACCATCGTAATGGCCGAACGGTGGTTGGCCATACGAGTACGCAAGTCATCCACAGTCTTTCCGACATAGAAGAGGCCACATGTACAGTGAAGTAAATATACAATATGTGTAGTAGCACAGGTAAGCCTGTACTTATGTTTGTAAACCTTTCTCCTGTGAGGATGTGTGAAGGAAGGACCGGTAATTAAACCTTCACATGTTGTGCATCCTAAGCAATGGTACACCCCAGCCTTGTTGGTATCTAACCATGTCGTTTTCTTGTAGGACTTCTGTGGGTCGGTCTGGACCAAATAGTCCCTCAGGGATCTAGCCCTCCTATATCCTATTTGTGGGGCAGGTGAATTGAGCAGGGGCAGTGTGTAATCACTACTGATGATCTCCCAATGCTTCTTGATTGCCGATGCAATCCCATTTTTATCCCCTGTCTAGGTTGTAACAAAAGTCATTCTATTCTCCTCAGACTTTTTTACTGTATTTGAGTTGCTCAATACCAAAAGGCATTGTTCACATAGAAGTTTAACAGGGTATTGCCGCTCCTCAAAACGAGACTGCATCTCTGACAATTGGACCATCTTGTTGTCCTCATCCATGTTATTCCTTGCTACCCTTTGTAGCTGTGACTTGGGTTGAGCTTTCTTCAAAGTGGAAGGGGGGCAACTGGTAAAATGTAACAATGCATTGCGGTCAGTCTCCTTATGAAATAAGGTAGACTGAATCTTCCCTTCCCCTTTATAGAGGCACACATCCAAAAAGTTGATCTGTTTTTGGTCATATTGTATTTTGAATTTGAGTGCCCCATTGGTAGAGTTGAGCTGGGTAAACCATAAATCCAATTCTTCAACACTCCCACTCCAAATGAGGAAAAGATTGTCTATACATCTTCTAAAGAACTTAATATGTTCATTCCCAAAGAGATGTGTCTCCAACTCTTCAAACATCGACATGTGCAGGTTCGCCTAGGATGGGGCCACATTGGACCCCATCGCCGTACCCGTCAATTGAAGGTAAAAGTGATTTTCGAACCTGAAGTAGTTTGTAATGGGGCATAGATCTAGAAGATGTATTAGAAACTCTGATGGTGGTCCCATGTATAGGTATCTAGCCAGTTGTCTAGATATAGCCTGCAATCCTTCTCTATGGGGGATCACTCTCCCTTGGGTTTATTGGTGTTGCTATGGCAACCGTTATGTGAGGCTGTTTGGATTTGGCTGCATGCACAGAGAGCATATTACACTCACCCGCTTCTATTTTCAATTTCTATTATAATGTGGCTGTATGATCTGCTTTGATTATGCTTTTGTATTGCAGGTTGCACCTTATGCCGCAATTATGTCAACTTGTACAGGCTTATGAATGTTAATATTGTGCATGTAAATGTTTTGCCGTGGTATAACATAAGGCTTTGTTGTGACTGGACAACGTGCTGGTAGATACTCTGCTCTTTGTTGATTCCTATGTACTGTACACACTGCGATCAGGGAGTTTGTTCTCCCCGCTGTTTGCCTGTCATTTTGTTGTTATTGGTTCCCATGGCAACCTTGGGTGGTCCGTGCAGGACATATGAATCAAGTGTCTCTCTTTTATTTTGCCTACTGATCTGCTTTTGTTTTTGCCTTTAGCCATATACTCATATTGTGTTTAATATTTTAACGTTATAGATGGGCACTTAGAAATATTTTCTGCTTGGCCCACGTTGCCCGGGATGATGACGTCATCTTAGGGGGCGGATCTACCCGTGAGAGTCTGGTTGCCCGGTCAGAGTACACGGTGATGGTGTATATAGCTGGTGGAGGGTAAGTAATCTGCTTGTACACTTTTGGTCTGAGGACGGACTGTATCAGGTCCGAAAACGTTCACAAAATAAAGTGACCTGTTAAAGTTCCCCTTGGAGTGTGCTTGTCCTTTTTGCTTGCCTATTTGTTTGCTGCACCCAGGGCACCGTTGGATTTGGAAGTTAGGAGTGCATTTCTCTCTTGCCTATATATATATATATATATGCATACAAAAATAGAAGCGCTCTACCAGGACCGAACAACAGCTAGTTCTATGGCAATTTACCACCCAGGAGCAGCCTCTTTTAGACCAGTGCGCTTTTTACTGAGGAAAACTTTCCTGAGGTATATCAGTCTGATCCCGCCAAGTAAGGTCAGTCCAGCCCCGAAATACCAGGCAATTCTCTTCTGAACAAGGAACATGACAACCCCAGATGATCATTTTGGCCTCCTATGGGCCTCGTCAGTGAGTTGCAGCCACATTCCTCTAAGCACACTGGGCAAAGGAGTCCATGTTCCATTTCCCCCATAGTGAGACCTCCCCAGGGTCATATTAATTTGCATATGAAGAGATAAGCGCTCCATCAGGGACAAACAACAGCTCATCAGCTAGTTCTATGGCAATTTACTACCCAGGAGAAGCCTCTTTTAGACCAGTGCGCTTTTCACTGAGGAAAACTTTCCTGAAGTATATCAGTCTGATCCCGCCAAGTAAGGTCAGTCCAGTCCTGAAGTACCAGGCAATTCTCCTCTGAACAAGGAACATGACAACCCCAGATGGTCGTTTCTGGTAGAGCGCTTCTCTCTTTGTATGCAAATTAATATGACCCTGGGGAAGTCTCCCTATGGGTGATGGGGGAAACCAGACGTGGACTCCTTGCCCAGTGTGCTTAAAGGAATGTGGCTGCACCTCACTGACGAGTCCCTTAGGAGGCCAAAACGATCGTCTGGGGTTGTCATGTTCCTTGTTCAGAGAAGAATTGCCTGGTATTTTGGGGCTGGACTGACCTTATTTGGCGGAATCAGACTGATATACTTCAAGAAAATTTTCCTCTGTGAAAAGCACACTGGTCTAAAAGAGGCTGCTTCCTGGTGGTAAATCACCATAGAACTAGCTGATGAGCTGTTGTTCGTTTCTGGTAGAGCGCTTCTCTTTTCATATGCAAATATATATATATATATATATATATATATATATATATATATATATATATATATATATACACCTTTGGACCCTTCCAAGTCAAACACCTTGACATATACCATTTCCCTTTTAAAAAATGTATTAATTTATTTTAATATATTTATATATGAGTTTAATACTTTATTTTAATATGTTTTATATGTGAAACCTTTTTCTGTAGCCTTAACACTTTATTTAGGTCTCAAGCCACACCTAGCGCTATTACAAAAAATAACGTTCAACTTGTAATATAACCTAAAGGGATGTCAGCTACATTCATTTTCTCTGGTTGTTCAGTTTTATCATGGCCTTGTAATATCAATTTGCATGCTAATCCCAGCTCAGTTAAGTGATATTGATAGTGTACCCTGTGCTATCAATAGCGCTCTACTTGTAATAGCTATTTATATACTTATATTAACAGACTATATAAGATTAAAATGCAACTGTTAATTACAGTGGTGTGAACTTTATTTAAAAGGGAAAAGAAGAAAAAAGGGAGGTGAAGACTTAATATACAAGGGACTATACAATATTAATACAGTTGATATATTAGTAACTTTTAAGTATATTAGGGGGCTTTGTAAAGATGAGTATGTGAGTATTTTTCATAAAAGACAAACATTCAAGAAACTGAAGGGTAGTAGATTTAGGATACATTTGTGATAGTACTTCTTTAAAAAAGGGTGATTGATTCATGGAATAAACTTCCACAAGAGGTGGTAATGACAAACTCTGGGATAAGCATAAAGCTATTCTACAAACTAGATACATTTTTATACTTTTAGGAAATATTGGGCAGACTTGTTGGGCCTATAGTTCTTATCTGCTGTCAAAATCTATGTTTCTATATCAGTAAGCTAAACAATAATACTTAGTGAACATACTTCAACCTAGAAACAAAAGACTGCAAATAGTTAATGTACAATAATTTGCTAGGTGACCACATATAGTTATATACAAGAAATAAAAAAGACAGAAAGCATCAAAATACTCAGTTAACAGCCAGGTGAGTGTTATAAGTCTTTGGACATATCTTGTAATGTTGTGGGTTTCAAGGTAGGGTATCCCATTTGGGGCCAGAGGCCCTCAGACCTAAGGGAAGAGGAGGCACTAGTTTGGAGATTATTAGTTTTTTGGAGAAGGTCCCTTATCTAAAGCAGTTCTCTACCTGTTTCTACAATCAGAAGTGTGGTTATCTCTAAAAACAAAGAGCTTCAGGGGATAGTGCCACCTATATTGAATGTTATTTTTATGTAGAGCATTGGTGATTTGACCAAATGATTGGTGCTCGAATAGAGTGTAAACTAAAAGGTCCCGATAGACAGGGAAAATCTCTGAATTTCTCTGGGAGAGAGGCTTTTGTTGCTGGAATGATCATTTGCTTCACTACCATCTCTTTGAAGAAAAATTAGTATAGGCATACAATTGTGTCTCAAGGTTGGGTGACAGAGGAAGCTCTTGTACAAGAAAACAAATGGTACCTAGTGCAAGAGGCGTAATCATCAACTATAGTAACCTTGGATGACACAAATCCATAAAAACTGGTGGCTCTAAAATGTATAATGATGATAATAGTGCTTGGCATTGTACCCAATCTGTAAAAGACAGCAGTAATAACTTACAGTAATATGTCCAGTCAACACCTCATATGTGTATCAGAACTAGGATTCTAATCCCTAATAGCTGCTTAACCGGTGGTCAGGGGAGGGTTCTCACAGATCGCCAGCTATTTTCTAGGGAATTTTCACTACAATGTTAATTCTGCATAAATTCATCGCCCTCAACCCGTCTTTCAGGTAACCGCAATGACACCTGGCTCTGGGACATCCTTTCCCCCAATCTGCTGTTGACATGACACGGTCACATGACTACCGCAAGTGCATCTTCCAAAACAGACAGGCGGATCAGTCAATGGAAAGAGTCTTGGGTCAGCTTCAATAATAACCACATAAATAATGCAAATAACACCCACATTTCAGGCAGTTACCTGTTAAAACAAATTCCTTTATTGATACATCCAGATTAAAATAAACACAAGACAGTCCATAGCTAAGACTATGGCACATCACCGAAACATATGTACTGGTTTCACAAGCACCACTTGAGATATGGACTGTCTTGTGTTTATTTTAATCAGTCTTCTCACCACTATCTCTCAATCACCCCTACTTCACAAAAAAAAAAGATGATTATCAATTTTCTGGCTCCAAATCCAGGACAATGGTTTCTGAAATGGGAAAATGTGATGTGTGTTATGCATATTTTACATTCCTATGTTCTTTACATAGAAAATAATACACTTTTATTATGAAATATATATATATATATATGATATTGTTAATGAAAAATCAATATCTATATAGATTTATATAGAAACATGTATGTATGTACAATAAAAAATACATTATCCTGTATGTGAAGAAAACTGGAATGTTAAATATGTAATGTAAATATATAGTAAAACACATATAAATACTTAAATAGATATGTACACACACACACACACACACACGCACACACATATATATATATATATAGATAGACAGATGATATATATATATATATATATATATATATATATATACATACACATTTTTAGGCATTTATTTGTATCTATATGCAGCCCTTATTTGCAGCCTTTGCAGCCCTTATTTTGTCAAACACCTTATACCATATATTTTTGACCCTTATAATTTTTTACTATTTTTTTTTAAACTAATTTTTATCAGATAGTGTTTATGAATGTAACTATAATTTAAAGTGTATTTTTTCTTCTCCTACCCTTTACGCAAGCTCTCAAGTCATGCTAACATGTCGAGCCTAAGGGGCCATATTATCAATCTCCAAATGGAGCTTGATGCTCCTTGTTAGGCTGCTCCATAACTTGTCTGCCTGCTCTGTGGTGGCAGACAGAAATTAACCTGATCGAATATGATCGGGTTGAATGACACACCCTGCTAGCGGCCAGTTCTGGTGAACTGCTTGTGCAATGATAAATGCAGACAAAGAGAATGAAGCAACTTACATAATAGACGCAAATTAGAAAGTTGTTTAAAATTACATGCTCTTTCTAAATCATGAAAGAAATTTTTTGGGATTTGATGTCCATTTAAATGATAGTGGAGCAGGCAAGAAGTGTGACGACTAAGGCTAAAAGTTAGCTTGGCCACTATTTCTTTTTTGTGTGTCTCACTAGATTTTGCCGTTTTATATATATATATTTTGTAATTCCAATTGCAACTTTTTTATGGAAATATTTGAATGGAATCAAGGCCTTAAATAGAACTCTAGTAAAGACATATGGCCACACTCAAAAACACATTTGCTGATTGGTCGGAATTGTCTTTGCACTCATAAATCTCAGCATATTCTGCAACACTAAATGGAAATCAGGAGGAAAACAATTTATACAGCTAATATTTCTACTGAAACAATCAAGAGGAATGGATGGTTATATAAATGTTAACCTAATCATCTTAACTTGGCAAAAAAATGTAAACGCATCTTATATAGCACAGGGAGCACAATATTAGCGTGCTCATTTCGCTCATATGGCAAATGGTGAGTTGTGTTACGCTTGAAGGCAATCCAAGATACCACTTTAAAAATTAACACTTTTGAGACCAGGGGGGCGATTTATCATGCCCTGTATGGTGCCATATGCACCTGTTTCCGCACGGGCCTTCAGGCTCGCCGGAAACAGGTGTTAAGAAGCAGTGCTCTTAAGACCACTGCTCCATAACTCATCTGCCACCTCTGAGGCTGCGGACATCAATCCACCCAATTTCATATGATTGGGTTGATTGACACCCCCTGCTAGCGGCCGAATTGGCCGCAAATGTGCAGGGGGCGGCATTGCACAAGCATTTCTAGTGAAATGCTTGTGCAATAGGCATTTATCAATGTGCGGCAGACATTGATAATTCTGCACCCTGATGTAATGAATAGTTTTAAAAAGAATTACAATTACAAATGGCTGTGACACTCTTGTTTGTGTTTCGGTGTGTTTAGTTGATACATGAAACCTGTCATGTATGGCTGTAGGTTAGGGACCTGGAAAAGAAGAGGCATTGATGTGGTACCAGCTTGCCTATCATTATTTGGCCAAATGCTTAATTTTATGGGGCCTATTTATTATAGTTCTTGCGGACCTGATCCAACAGTGCGGATCAGGTCCGCAAGACCTTGCTGAATGCTCTCCGGATTTAACATTGCACCAGCAGCTCACAAGAGCTGCTGGTGCAACACCGCCCCCTGCTGACTCGCGGCCAATCGGCCACCAGCAGGGAGGTATCAATCAACCCGATCATACTCGATCTGGTTGATTTCCGGCGATTCCTGTCCACCTCATCAGAGCAGGCGGACAGGGTTATGGAGCAGCGGTCTTTAGACCGCTGCTTCATAACTGGTGTTTCTAGCGAGCCTACAGGCTCTCCAGAAACACAGGGCGTCAAGCTTCATTCAGAGCTTGATAGATAGGCCCCAATGCCTTTAACCAATATGTATGCATCCAAGTGAGTGCCGGCTCTCCTGTTTGTCTTGTCCATATTCATATGTGATGTTTGTCTGTTGGACTTTGCATCTAGGCTTATCTGGGGTTTACCGCATGAGTTACTAGATTTTAACCAGCTGTCTTTGAGTGCTAAATGTACCTATTTTATATCAAATTTCAAGCATTTTATATGTGCCAAAGTATTCATTTATAATTGTTTTATCATTTTATTGTTTTTAATTATCAATCATGAGGCGTCTATATGTTGTTTGTTTTATTTTGGCTTTTCTATTGGCTTGTAATGGGGACATATTACAAATAGATTAGTAGACGTTATTAGATTTTTTGATGGAAACGTCTGTGACACCTTTTAATTATATGCCCAAACTGGTAGAGTACATTATATTATATGTTGTTTCCATAATGTTAACTAGTATTAATCTTAGTAATGATAATGCAATGTATTATTTACTCGTCTTTGGGATCATCTGTGTTATTAAAAGTAAACAACCAGGGACATTTTACTGTTAAATGCAAACTTCACACAATGGGGCCTATCTATCAAGCTCCGTATGGAGCTTGAGGGTCTGTGTTTCTGTGTTTCTAAAGACCGCTGCTCCATAACCCTGTCCGCCTGCTCTAATGAGGCGGACAGGAATCGCCGGTATTTAATCCGATCGAGTACAATCGGGTTGACACCTCCCTGCCTGTGGCCAATTAGCCGCAAGTCTGCAGGGGGCGGCGTTGCACCAGCAGCTCTTTTGAGCTGCTGGTGCAATGCTGAATACGGAGAGCGTATTGCTCTCCGCATTCAGCGATGTCTGTCCGACCTGATCCGCACTGTCGGATCAGGTCCGACAGACATTTCATAAATAGGCCTCAATATCTCACATTATGAAATCAAATGGTGATGGCGTCCACAAATAATAAACTATAGGGTAGCTTTATATGTATTGCACATGCACATATTCAGATTGCATTGTTGTATTTCTAGCTGTGTGTATATTTTTTCATTCTGTATACACCTGGCAAATTAATTTGGTCATCTTTGGGAAAGCTGTGTTGTTTTGATCTATTAATAACAATTCACACCATGAAGGCATAAGCACTACTGCTTGTGTGCATGATATAGTTATCTACACCCAGGGTGTCCAGGACTAGTTTTCAAAGACTGCAAATAGGCAAGGCTCTCATACTCTTCCAGCATGAACACAGTTAATATAATCAAAGTGAGTGAACCTGATTAATGTACTTCTGGCCTGTTTGCCACTGATTTAATATATTTTGGGTATTGGTCCATGAGGAATGTTTTAATAATAGCAAATTAAAAAAAGAACAAATCGAGCTCATATGAAAAGATGCCTCATCTTGTATATGCTATAAAAACAACATTTATATTACAGAAACAAGTAAATGTCACAAAACAATCAAACAAAATAGGCCACAAGGTATTAGAGAGATGGATAATAAGTAGCTAAAATAAAGTAGTGATATCCCTTTAAAGTTTATGGCTAGTGAATCCTAAATCAAATGTATGCAAACTGACCGTCTTGGGAAATCTATTCTTTATCAGACAGAATTTACCATGATTTCTATTTCATAAAAATACATATGCAAACAGTTCAAAGATGCCATAAAATGTAATAGAGAAGTACAATACATAATTCAGGCTGAGTTGGCTCTGGTGAAGTTGAGAGCTAACATTATAGGCATAATACATTTTATACATCCACCTGGAAGTGCTCTTATATTCGCACAGTTCCAAAGCAATAACTTAAAATATAGACAACTTAACTTTTGACCTTTTGTTCTAAAACCTGTGGAAATAGTTATCACTGAACATTCCTATGGTGTGTGAGTAGTAATGCAAACAGCCTTATAACTTTCTAAAAAGAAAAAAGAGAATTGAAATTGAATTTCTGTACATTATTCATAATGGAATACTTTCTAAAAAGTTTTTATTTAGTGCACAAGAATATTTTTAACACCACGTATGATTTTTGCATGTATTTATTTATCAACCTGTAAATATTGTTCATTATGTGTTCTGCAAAGTATAATAGAATCATTGAAACCCAAAATCTCCAAATATATAAACTAAATATGTTTATAATTAAAACATACTTTCTGCATATGTATTTTCATGTATTGAGTGCAGCCAACATACACAGAGATCTGCACGCTCAATGAGTACTATGGAAACATTGGAACATAGATTTTAATGGCAGATTATAATCTCTTGGCAGACTGAATCACTTTTTTCTTACCTCATTTGAAACTTCAGGCTTTATGTGATTATTTGCTTTAATATTTCACTTACCTGATGGGCCACCGGAGTTTTACTCCCGTTACATATGTAAGATGGTTATTGTTCTAAATTTTTATAATTTATTCTTTCTGATCAGCAAGAAAAAGTGCTGTAAATGTGGCATGAGTCTTAAAAGGAAATTAAACCCAAACTTGTTCTTTCATGATTCAGATAGAGCATAGAATTTTAAATAACTTTCCAATCTATTTTTATTATTAATTTTGCTTATTCTATTGGTGTCCTTTATTGAAGGAGCAGCAATGCACTACTGGTAGTTAGCTGAACACATCAATTAGCCAAAGAAAATAGGCATATATGTGCAGCCACCAATCAGCAGCTAGGTCACAGCTCCTGAGCCTACCTAGGTATACTTTTAAACAAATTAAGCAAATTAGATAATAGAGGTATATTTAAAAGTTGTTTAAAATGGTATGTGCTATCCGAATCATGAAATAAAAATGTTGCATTAAATGCCCCTTTAAGTAAAACTGGAAATGCACTTGAACTGTATATGCTTCATACACTCCTCACATTTTATTAAAGTGAAATTAACAAAAAAAAGTAACTATTCTATAGTGTGTGACTTTAATAATGATGCTGGCAACTAGAATTACACCAGTTGCCCAATGTGCTTTGAGGGATATGGCTGCATCTCATTGACAAGGACAACAAACTGCTATAATTATGTCTGGTAATAATCAAGAAGATTTCCAGCCTCCAATAGGTAAATTAAAAAACCTTTATTTGCTGTTATAGGGTCCATAATACAGCAACAGCAGCAATGTTTCAAATCAGCAATTGGTTCTTAGTCATGACTAAGAACCATTAAGAACCAATTGCTGGTTTGAAATGTTGTTGCTGTATTATGGACCCTATTTAAGCGAATAAAGGTTTTTTAATTTACCTATTGGAGGCTGGAAATCTTCTTGATTACAAACAGTGATGTTGGGACCTGGCTAATCCCTTTATCTGTGCCCCAAAGATTGGAGAGTGGTGCTGACTTCCCTTGTGAATTGTTATAATTATGTTTGGGCCTGCCATGTCTGTCATTCATTTGGGGATTGCCTAGAATTTCATGGTTGAACTGTATATTTTCGTCAGCTTCTGGAGTGGTGACTAGCTGTTGAACATGCAATTATGAGTTTGTTTATTCTTTATTGTTTAATCCTAATTGGGGCGTCTCTCATTTGTTATATGGATAAATAAGAATTCCCCATGTCTCCTGAGGACAATAATACCAATTATGATTAATGCCAGTTTGTAAAAATAGATTACTTGAAGATATGTACAAGGTTTGAATACTACTGGGGGGTTGTAATTGAGGGAGAGTGTTTATTGGTGGTTTATAAGCTGAGCTTTCAACCTATCTTTTTTGTAATTGTCAAGGTTTAGGATTTCTACCTCCACTTTACCTAATTGTGTTAAAGTGATGGTAAACTTGACTAGAGATGGAAAGGCCTGGAAAAAAAATGAAAAATTGGGAAAAAATGTTTTTTTTTGTTTTTTCCCCAAGCCGTTTTTGTTTTTTTCCAGAAAAATTTGAAAAAAATATGTAGTGTGGAATATATTCTTTTACAATGATAAATAATATGTCTATGACATGGTAGTCAAACTATATAACACAAAGACCTTAATGAAAGGCTTCTGAGACTTTATGTAAAGTCTCAAATCATTGCAAATTCTCTCAGCTGAAGACAAGCAAATCCTAGAATACAATTCAAGTACACTATAATGAGGATGAAGTTTCTGCCCTTATACTGTCCTCCCACCTCACTACCTGTCCCCTAGACCCCATCCCCTCACAGCTACTCCCCTCCGTCTCTTCTACCCTCACCCCCATACTCACACACATTTTCAACCTCTCCCTCAGCACTGGTATATTTCCCTCATCTCTAAAACATGCACTGGTCACACCTATTCTCAAAAAACCTTCCCTTGACCCAACTTCTCCTTCCAATTACCACCCTATTTCCCTACTCCCTCTTGCCTCAAAGCTCCTCGAAAAGATAGTTTACGCATGTCTATCCCATTTCCTTACACTAAACTCTCTTCTTGATCCACTGCAATCTGGATTTCATTCCCATCACTCTACAGAGACAGCAATTGTCAAGGTTACCAATGACCTACTTACAGCAAAATCCAAAGGCCACTTCTCTCTGCTTATCCTCCTTGACCTGTCTGCAGCCTTTGACACTGTTGACCACCCTCTTCTGCTCCAAACCCTCCAATCCTTCGGCATCTGTGACACAGCTCTCTCGTGGTTCTCTTCCTATCTGACTAACCGTACATTTAGTGTAGCCTTCTCCGGAGCATCCTCTGCCCCATTACCACTTTCTGTTGGGGTACCTCAAGGCTCTGTCCTTGGTCCCCTTCTCTTTTCAATCTACACGTCGTCACTAGATTCCTTAATAAAGTCCCATGGGTTTCAATACCATTTGTATGCCGATGACACCCAAATCTACCTCTCTGCACCAGACCTACCTCCTTCCTTACTAACCTGTGTCACTAACTGTGTTTCTCACATCTCATCTTGGATGTCCTCTCACTACCTTAAGCTAAATCTCTCCAAAACTGAACTCCTTATTTTCCCCCCTTCTTCCAATGTCTCCACCCCCAAAATTTCTATAACTGTTGATAATTCCATCATTACCCCTATCCCGCATGCCCGATGTCTTGGGGTCACACTTGACTCAGATCTTTCCTTCACTCCTCACATTCAGTCCTTGGCTAAAGCCTGCCGTTTCCACCTTAAAACATCGCTAAAATTAGACATTTCCTTACACAAGATACAACCAAGATTTTAATCCACTCTCTCATCCTTTCCCGCCTCGACTACTGCAATTCCGTCCTCTCTGGTCTACCTAGCTGTCGCATAGCTCCTTTACAATCCATTATGAATTCCTCTGCCAGGCTCATCATCTGCTGCACCTCTCTGCCAATCCCTTCACTGGCTTCCTCTTGCCTCTAGGATTAAACATAAAATCCTCACCCTGACATATAAAGCTCTCAACTGCACTGCTCCCCCGTACATCTCAGAACTTGTCTCTAGATACTCTCCCTCCAGTCCCCTTCAATCAGCTCAGGATCTCCTCCTCTCCTCCTCTCTTGTTACTTCCTCACATTCACGTTTACAGGACTTCTCCAGACTGGCCCCCATCTTGTGGAATTCCCTGCCTTGCTCCATAAGACTCTCCCCTAGTTTTTACAACTTCAAGCACTCCCTAAAAACTCTACTATTCAGGTATGCATACAACCAACACTAACCTTCCCTAACGCCATTGCTTTCCCCTAGAACCCCTTAGAATGTAAGCCTATGGGCCCAGCTGTTTACAGATCGCTTCATAAGAGCCGACTACAACAGTGAAACTCTCGGCAGGGCCCTCTACCCACTTGACCCCTACAAAAGCTATCCTGTACACCGACTATGTTTACAGCGCTGCGGAATCTGTTGGCGCTCTACAAATACCTGATAATAATAATAATAATAATAACTGTACATCTCAATGCAATTCTCAAATAAGAGAAATAAGCATTTCTGCCTCTAGGGGGGCACTGCAGGGGAAAGGCTTCAGTTTAGTTTGCTTGTGGGCTCCATCTCGTACCTCCTACAGTGGGTGATTGTTGGTGCACAGTGGATGATAGTTTCTGTCCTCCCCATCACAGTATAATGTTTATCTATAGTCTTGCCAGTTAATTGCTTTTTGTTCCTCCTCTCAGTAAAATGGTGACACCAACATCTAGAGTTTGGAAACATTTCCACAGTGCAATTTGCAAATATTTAGAGAATAAATTATGTTTTCCAAATGCTACAAGGATGAAAAACACATCCTTGCATGCCAGAGGTGCCCTAAAGACATTAAAACATACTTTATGGAATTAATTAATGAGGGCCATAATGAAAGTGCAAGTAGCTTTTTCCTCCAAAGTTATCTTTCTGCTGCTTCTGTATCATCAACAAAGTGTTTCTTCACTAGCAGCATCTTTAAAGGGACATTATACACTAGAATTTTCTTTGCATAAATGTTTTGTAGATGATCCATCTATATAGCCCATACAGGTTTGTTTTTTTAAATGTATAGTGTTGCTTATTTTTAAATAACATTGCTCTGATTTTCAGACTCCTAACCAAGCCCTAAAGTTTTAGGAGAGTACTGATGTATACATACTCCAGCTTGCTCCTGTTTGTCTAAAGGGTCTTTTTATATGCTAAGGAAAGGGGAGCTTCTAAGTAAGTTTTTAAACGGTTTTATACTGGATTTTTATATCAGTATCTGTGCATATTATTCTTTATAGTAGTGTCTATTACATGCAGTTTTATAAAAATTGGTGAATACTGTCCCTTTAAGTAAGGAAGTGTTGCAAACCACGGCCTCACAAAAATACACAATACCTTCATTTATAGATAAAATGACACCTGATCAAGATCAAGCTCTTAATAAATGTTTCACTTTACTTTCTTCAGCAGTTGTAGGCTTGTTTTAATCCGTGCTTATATCAAGCATATTATTTTTTATACACTGCATATTTGTAAAATGACTCCACACTGCATTTTTTTTAAATTTTTCTGAAAATTTCCATTTTTTCCGGAACCCCCCCCCCCCCCCCACGGATAAAAAAGAGATTTTTTCCATGGTTTAAAAATTTCTGGAAATTTCTCTAAACTTGACACATTTTTAAATCAGGTCCAGAATCTTTACTTTAATTGATCACTTCTAATAAAGATGCGCTGTAGCTTACTTTTTAATCTAGCCTCAGGACGCCAATTTCAAAACTCATATTTTTGTGTGTGCTAACTGTTCTCCAAGCTTTACAGCACTTTTTTTTTAGCTACAGCTAAATCAAGTGATTTAGCATATGAGTATTGAGTATCTTTAAGATATAAATTAGCTTTATTTATTCCGTTATTCTATGCTTATTTAAAAAAAAAATTTTGTGCTAGTGTTAAGCATTATGTTGTATCATTCAAGTGGAAAAAATATCCTAGATTCTATAGCAAACTGAAAATGTTTCCCCCTTTCCTATAGCAGAATGCAAATTATTGGTTAATGAATATTGAGCTGCAGTACTCTTAACCGTTGAGTAACTAACTTAAACTTCTCTAAATTCCGAATTACTGGAGTCTTTGACAGAAGTTACTGTATATAGCCACTTAACTGAGTAATAGATCTTTCATAGGATTTTTGGCTAAAGAGGAAGAATTGCAATAAATTATATTTGTTCAATGCACAGCATCTGAGGAATCAGTGGAATTGGTGTAAAAACATACATCAGTTTTTAAGTTCCATATCTGAAAAAAAAAACTTCTACCCAAATTGACTAAGGAGATGTAAATCTTATGAAGAATAGATATATTTGAGGATTCTTGTTAGATGTCATCATCTTGACTTCTGGATAAACAAATTGTTACAATATTTTATTGAAAATTTCCCTCTGGCGTTGCCTTTCCATTGGATCTGCTGGAACCCTGCTACCTCTTGGAAACTGTTGTAGGGTATTGCTGACTGGTTCATATCAGAGTGATTGTCCTGACATCCAATAAGATACAACAAGAAACAAAAAAAAAATGAAATTTGCAGCACCATAGCTGAACAGAAATTGAGGCCTAGATTTAGAGTTCGGCGGTAGCCGTCAAAACCAGCGTTAGAGGCTCCTAACGCTGGTTTTGGGCGCCCGCTGGTATTTGGAGTCAGTGATTAAAGGGTCTAACGCTCACTTTTCAGCCGCGACTTTTCCATACCGCAGATCCCCCTACGCCATTTGCGTAGCCTATCTTTTCAATGGGATCTTTCTAACGCTGGTATTTAGAGTCGTTTCTGCAGTGAGCGTTAGAGCTCTAACGACAAGATTCCAGCCGCCTGAAAATAGCAGGAGTTAAGAGCTTTCTGGCTAACGCCGGTTTATAAAGCTCTTAACTACTGTACCCTAAAGTACACTAACACCCATAAACTACCTATGTACCCCTAAACCGAGCTCCCCCCACACCGCCGCCACTCGATTAAAATTTTTAACCCCTAATCTGCCGACCGCCACCTACGTTATACTTATGTACCCCTAATCTGCTGCCCCTAACACCGCCGACCCCTATATTATATTTATTAACCCCTAATCTGCCCCCCACAACGTCGCCGCCAGCTACTTACAATAATTAACCCCTAATCTTCCGACCGCAAATCGCCGCCACCTACGTTATCCCTATGTACCCCTAATCTGCTGCCCCTAACACCGCCGACCCCTATATTATATTTATTAACCCCTAATCTGCCCCCCTCAACGTCGCCGACACCTGCCTACACTTATTAACCCCTAATCTGCCGAGCGGACCTGAGCGCTACTATAATAAAGTTATTAACCCCTAATCCGCCTCACTAACCCGATCATAAATAGTATTAACCCCTAATCTGCCCTCCCTAACATCGCCGACACCTACCTTCAATTATTAACCCCTAAACTTCCGATCGGAGCTCACCGCTATTCTAATAAATGGATTAACCCCTAAAGCTAAGTCTAACCCTAACACTAACACCCCCCTAAGTTAAATATAATTGTTATCTAACGAAATTAATTAACTCTTATTAAATAAATTATTCATATTTAAAGCTAAATACTTACCTGTAAAATAAATCCTAATATAGCTACAATATAAATTATAATTATATTATAGCTATTTTAGGATTAATATTTATTTTACAGGCAACTTTGTAATTATTTTAACCAGGTACAATAGCTATTAAATAGTTAAGAACTATTTAATAGTTACCTAGTTAAAATAATAACAAATTTACCTGTAAAATAAATCCTAACCTAAGTTATAATTAAACCTAACACTACCCTATCAATAAAATAATTAAATAAACTACCTACAATTACCTACAATTAACCTAACACTACACTATCAATAAATAAATTAAACACAATTGCTACAAATAAATACAATTAAATAAACTAGCTAAAGTACAAAAAATAAAAAAGAACTAAGTTACAGAAAATAAACAAATATTTACAAACATAAGAAAAATATTACAACAATTTTAAACTAATTACACCTACTCTAAGCCCCCTAATAAAATAACAAAGCCCCCCAAAATAAAAAATTCCCTACCCTATTCTAAATTAAAAAGGTTACAAGCTCTTTTACCTTACCAGCCCTGAACAGGGCCCTTTGCGGGGCATGCCCCAAGAATTTCAGCTCTTTTGCCTGTAAAAGAATAAATACAATACCCCCCCCCCCCAACATTACAACCCACCACCCACATACCCCTAATCTAACCCAAACCCCCCTTAAATAAACCTAACACTAAGCCCCTGAAGATCTTCCTACCTTGTCTTCACCATCCAGGTATCACCGATCCGTCCTGGCTCCAAGATCTTCATCCAACCCAAGCGGGGGTTGGCGATCCATAATCCGGTCCAGAAGAGGCTCCAAAGTCTTCCTCCTATCCGGCAAGAAGAGGACATCCGGACCGGCAAACATCTTCTCCAAGCGGCATCTTCGATCTTCTTCCATCCGGTGCGGAGCGGGTCCATCTTGAAGCAGGCGACGCGGATCCATCCTCTTCTTCCGATGTCTCCCGACTAATGACGGTTCCTTTAAGGGACGTCATCCAAGATGGCGTCCCTCGAATTCCGATTGGCTGATAGGATTCTATCAGCCAATCGGAATTAAGGTAGGAATTTTCTGATTGGCTGATGGAATCAGCCAATCAGAATCAAGTTCAATCCGATTGGCTGATCCAATCAGCCAATCAGATTGAGCTCGCATTCTATTGGCTGTTCCGATCAGCCAATAGAATGCGAGCTCAATCTGATTGGCTGATGGGATCGGCCAATCGGATTGAACTTGATTCTGATTGGCTGATTCCATCAGCCAATCAGAAAATTCCTACCTTAATTCCGATTGGCTGATAGAATCCTATCAGCCAATCGGAATTCGAGGGACGCCATCTTGGATGACGTCCCTTAAAGGAACCGTCATTAGTCGGGAGACATCGGAAGAAGAGGATGGATCCGCGTCGCCTGCTTCAAGATGGACCCGCTCCGCACCGGATGGAAGAAGATCGAAGATGCCGCTTGGAGAAGATGTTTGCCGGTCCGGATGTCCTCTTCTTGCCGGATAGGAGGAAGACTTTGGAGCCTCTTCTGGACCGGATTATGGATCGCCAACCCCCGCTTGGGTTGGATGAAGATCTTGGAGCCAGGACGGATCGGTGATACCTGGATGGTGAAGACAAGGTAGGAAGATCTTCAGGGGCTTAGTGTTAGGTTTATTTAAGGGGGGTTTGGGTTAGATTAGGGGTATGTGGGTGGTGGGTTGTAATGTTGGGGGGGGGGTATTGTATTTATTCTTTTACAGGCAAAAGAGCTGAAATTCTTGGGGCATGCCCCGCAAAGGGCCCTGTTCAGGGCTGGTAAGGTAAAAGAGCTTGTAACCTTTTTAATTTAGAATAGGGTAGGGAATTTTTTATTTTGGGGGGCTTTGTTATTTTATTAGGGGGCTTAGAGTAGGTGTAATTAGTTTAAAATTGTTGTAATATTTTTCTTATGTTTGTAAATATTTTTTTATTTTCTGTAACTTAGTTCTTTTTTATTTTTTGTACTTTAGCTAGTTTATTTAATTGTATTTATTTGTAGCAATTGTGTTTAATTTATTTATTGATAGTGTAGTGTTAGGTTAATTGTAGGTAATTGTAGGTAGTTTATTTAATTATTTTATTGATAGGGTAGTGTTAGGTTTAATTATAACTTAGGTTAGGATTTATTTTACAGGTAAATTTGTTATTATTTTAACTAGGTAACTATTAAATAGTTCTTAACTATTTAATAGCTATTGTACCTGGTTAAAATAATTACAAAGTTGCCTGTAAAATAAATATTAATCCTAAAATAGCTATAATATAATTATAATTTATATTGTAGCTATATTAGGATTTATTTTACAGGTAAGTATTTAGCTTTAAATAGGAATAATTTATTTAATAAGAGTTAATTAATTTCGTTAGATGTAAATTATATTTAACTTAGGGGGGTGTTAGTGTTAGGGTTAGACTTAGCTTTAGGGGTTAATACATTTATTAGAATAGCGGTGAGCTCCGATCGGAAGTTTAGGGGTAAATAATTGAAGGTAGGTGTCGGCGATGTTAGGGAGGGCAGATTAGGGGTTAATACTATTTATGATAGGGTTAGTGAGGCGGATTAGGGGTTAATAACTTTATTATAGTAGCGCTCAGGTCCGCTCGGCAGATTAGGGGTTAATAAGTGTAGGTAGGTGTCGGCGACGTTGAGGGGGGCAGATTAGGGGTTAATAAATATAACATAGGGGTCGGCGATGTTAGGGCAGCAGATTAGGGGTACATAGGGATAACGTAGGTGGCGGCGTTTTACGGAGTGGCAGATTAGGTGTTAAAAAAAATATGCAGGGGTCAGCGATAGCGGGGGCGGCAGATTAGGGGTTAATAAGTGTAAGATTAGGGGTGTTTAGACTCGGGGTACATGTTAGGGTGTTAGGTGCAGACGTAGGAAGTGTTTCCCCATAGGAATCAATGGGGCTGCGTTAGGAGCTGAACGCTGCTTTTTTGCAGGTGTTAGGTTTTTTTTCAGCTCAAACAGTCCCATTGTTTCCTATGGGAGAATCGTGCACGAGCACGTTTTTGAGGCCGGCCGCGTCCGTAAGCAACTCTGGTATCGAGAGTTGCTTTTGCGGTAAAAATGCTCTACGCTCCTTTTTTGGAGCCTAACGCAGCATTTGTTTTAACTCTCGATACCAGAGTTAAATTTATGGTGCGGCCAGAAAAAAGCCTGCGGAGCGTTAACAGCCCTTTTACCGCCGAACTCCAAATCTAGGCCTAAGTGTCTTCATAGGAAACATATATTCTATCAGTAATAGACAAAACATACTTTACCACCATAAGAAAAGTCTCTTAGCTTGAATGGAGTCCGGTCATGTTTTTGCCAAACAGCTCAAAATAGCACAACAAAAAGTCATACAACATGGTACATATCAGAACCTGATTTAATAACTGTCCAAGATTATTATAATATTATTATAATACTATGAGAGGTTTAATGATAAATTGTTTGTGGAGAAGGTCATGTAGGGACAACATTGCCATAGTATGTACAGCCTTAAAAACAACAACTAATGAGTAAGAGATTTGAGATACTAATTGGAAGGATAGGACATGGTTTGGCTCATTTATGTACATAAATTGCACATATACAAAAAGTGTAATATATTGACAACCTGTCTGAAAATGTACCTTTACCATTAGCTTGTGGAAAAAATAAATAAGGTCAATCACTTTAGAGCCCTGAATTTGTATAACTAAAGATTCACTGGGCAGAGTGATAATATTCCAGATAGCTAAAACTTAGAATATGCTGCATTGCATCTCATAAATATTTTTTTAATTATAATCTCTAAAACATTAGCCATTATATTTTGGATTATTTTATTTAAAATTTTCAAATCAATGCAAAACATTTATTTGCAAACTATTTATGACTACCAACTTTATGCTCTTTACTGAAGGCAAAAACAAGCTAATATGACTTATAGGGGCCGATTTATCAAGGGTCGAATGGCCCCTGATGCCCCTGTTTCCGCGCGAGCCTTCAGGCTCGCCAGAAAACAGGAGTTAAGAAGCAGCGGTTTTAAGACCACTGCTCCTTAACTTGTACGCCTCCTCTGAGGCTGCGGACATCAATCCGCCCGATCCTATACAATCGGGTTGATTCACAACACCTGCTAACAGCCGATTGGCCGAGAATCTGAAGGTAGCGGTATTGCACAAGCAGTTCATTTCTGTTTAAAGAAACATTTTGTATAAGAACCCTGATATATATATTTTTCATATGTGTCCCTTTTTAAAGCAGCAATATGATCACCCTACATATACAGTGGGGCAAAAAAGTATTTAGTCAGCCACCAATTGTGCAAGTTCTCCCACTTAAGAAGATGAGAGAGGCCTGTAATTTTTATCATAGGTATACCTCAACTATGAGAGACAAAATGTGGAAACAAATCCAGACAATCACATTGTCTGATTTGGGAAGAATTTATTTGCATATTATGATGGAAAATAAGTATTTGGTCAATATCAAAAGTTAATCTCAATACTTTGTTATATATCCTTTGTTGGCAAAGCCAGAGGTCAAACATTTTCTGTAAGTCTTCACAAGGTTGTCACACACTGTTGCTGCTGGTATGTTGGCCCATTCCTGCATGCAGATCTCCTCTAGAGCAGTGATGTTTTGGGGCTGTCGCTGGGCAACACGGACTTTCATCTCCCTCCAAAGGTTTTCTATGGGGTTGAGATCTGGAGACTGGCTAAGCCACTCCAGGACCTTGAAATGCTTCTTACGAAGCCACTCCTTTGTTGTCCGGGCGGTGTGTTTGGGATAATTGTAATGCTGAAAGACCCAGCCACGTTTCATCTTCAATGCCCTTGCTGATGGAAGGAGGTTTGCACTCAAAATCTCATGATACATGGCCCCACTCATTCTTTCATGTACATGGATCAATCATCCTGTTCCCTTTGCAGAGAAACAGCCCCAAAGCATGATGTTGCCACCCCCATGCTTCACAGTAGGTATGGTGTTCTTTGGTTGCAACTCAGCATTCTCTCTCCTCCAAACACGATGAGTTGTGTTTCTACCAAACAGTTCTACTTTGGTTTCATCTGACCATATGACATTCTCCCAATCTGCTTCTGGATCATCCAAATGCTCTCTAGCATACTTCAGAAGGGCCTGGACATGTACTGGCTTAAGCAGGGGGACACGTCTTGCACTGCAGGATCTGAGTCCCTGGAGGCATAGTGTGTTACTGATGGTAGCCTTTGTTACGTTGGTCCCAACTCTCTGCAGGTCATTCACTAGGTCCCTCGTGTGGTTCTGGGATGTTTGCTCACCGTTCTTGTGATCATTGTGATCAAACAGTTTTGTGTAAGCAATATCGTCTTATCACAAGTATTTTTTTAATGTACTGATATTATACAACCCATACCAATAATCTCTAGATGCTATCAGGGGAAAAACTGGATAATATTAAGGTAAATAAAACCCCATGTCCAGATGGAATATACCCAAGGGTTCTAAGGGCACTGTTATAGCCAAACCTCTGCTCTTCCTTTTTCAAGATTTACTATCCTCAGGCATAGTACCCCACGCTGATGTGGTGCTGTGACAATGAATAGGTTAGGTGAATTTAACTCAACTGCAGGAATACATACAAAGGAAAAAAAAGTCAATTAAAGGCTTTAATGAAACAAGAAACACTGAAACTAAGAATTGGCCAAAGGACAGCTACCAGGAGATCAGATCAGCAACAAGGTACCAAGGGATAAAGCAAGATCAGAGTCCAAGGACAGACCAAAGGTTGTGAACCGGGAGATCAGTTCATCAAAAAGGTACCAAGGTGTAAAGCAAGAGCAGAGTCCAAGGATGGACCAAAGGTTGTGAACTGGGAGATCAGTTCAGCAACAAGGTGCCAAGGTGTAAAGCAAGATCAGAGTTCAAGGACTGGCCACAGAGATCAGTCCAACAACAAGGTACAGGGGATACAGCAAGAACAGGTAACCCCGCAGGCACAGGTGGTGATGCTAGTACAGGATACTAGGAAGGTGCAGCTGACAGGAGTCTCAGCAGGTACATGTGGTGAGGCTGATACAGGATACAAGGTAGATGCAGTAGCACAGCAGGATTCAGGTAATTTGCTACTGGTACTGCAAGTACAGGTGATTCAACAGGCACAGGAAACCCAGCTAGCACAGGTAGTGAGGCTAGTATGGGATACCAGATAGGTAAACTGGTACAGCAGGATTCAGAAAACAAGGTAGGCAAAGGTTGTTGCAACACAGGATACAGGAGAGCTGAAAGCAGGTAACAGGTAAGAGTAATGCTATCTGCTGGTCTGAGTGGATTTATGTAGGAACTCCCACACCTGTGGTCAAGGCAAGAGTTCCTAAAATAAGGCATGGACCCTTAAAATTATCACAGCTCATGGTCATGTGTGCCTAAGGAAGGTAGCAGCCACTGCAGAAGCCAGACTTCAATGTTCCACATGGAAGAACATTGAAACAGGAGCCCTTCACTGGAGTGTGATCAGATCAGTACCTGACAGGTGCCATTTTTTAAAAAGGAAAGCAGGGCTGATCCAGGAAGCTATAGACCAGTAAGCATTATATTTTTATTGGGGAAGATACTAGAAGGCACTATAAAGCATTATATACTAGAGCATATTTGTGTAATCAAGATTATGAGTTAAAATCAGCATGGTTTTATGATAAATAGACCATGTCAAACTACTCTAAATAGATTCTTTGTGAAAGGAAGAATATACATAAGGGTGAATAAGTTGATGTGATATACTTGGATTTTGCAAAGGCTTTGGTACAGTGCCACATGATATATTATTGCGCTCAATTAAGAGACGGGTAATAGCTGTAAATGTTAGTTCATAGATAAATAAGTGGGTAAATAAGAGTAACAAGTAGTAATAAATTAATCATGCTCAGATTGGACAAAGCTAATTAGTGGAGTCCCCAAAGATCAGTACTGGGCTCTGTTCTTTTTAATATTTTTATTAATGACGTGGAGGAAGAATTAAATAGCAATATTTTGAAAATGATATAAAGTTGTGAAAGGTGATTAGTTCAGTTAAGGGTGTATTTGCATTGCAAGGGGACAAAAATTGGAAGAATAGGCTGGTAAGTGGAAAATGAGATTTAATACTAGTAAATGTAAGGTTCTACATTTTGGAAGTTAAAATACACAGGCTACCTATTATTCAAATATACCTTCTCTTAGTAAAACAAAGGAGGAAAGGGATTTGGGCGTACTTATAGACAATAAGAATGTTCAATGCAAGGCAACTGCTTCTAAGGATAATAGGATACTAGCATGTATTAAAATGGGCATTGATGCAAGGGAGGAAAGCATCATTCTCTCCCTGTATATATCCCTGGTAAGTTTGAATATGGAGTACAGTTTTGCGGACCAGTTTTAAAAAAGGACAGGGCAGAATTAGAAAAAGTTCAGAGAAGGGCCATAAAGTGTACTATTACATGGCATTCCCAACAAATATGCATGACAGTTTCAATCTCTCCACAAGATCTCCACCATGTAGGGGGATGAGATTTGGAGACTCTATGGAATCTAGAGGGGACCCAATGCCACCTTGTTATCTGTTTAAAGTATAGTTCCAAAAGGGTTACACAGTGGATAGCTTGCTACTTGTCTTATTAGTTATACTACATTTTTGTGTGTCAAACTCTTGTCCAAAATCCTTTTCCCAGGCAAGCAAATTATTTGTCTTCCATAAAGTTGGGCAATTGCTAGTGCACAGAGAGAGGTCTTCATCTCTGAGCTCCCATCTTTCAACTTGCGTCCCAAAGAGAGAGTGATCTAGTTTTATCTTTTAGAAAATTCCAGCTGCGTAAGAGAACAGAGAATCATAATGTTTCAAAGCGTAACTTAGGGGGCAGATTATAAAACTCAATATAAGAGGACCATTCAGTCAAGTTGTAGAAGCCCCCGACAACAGCTATGTCTATAGTTTTCCCAAGATCTAGGATGTGACTCTGAGAGTTCTCTCAACAGACCTTGGATCCCATGTATCGGAGAAGGAGCCACCCTCTGAGGATGTTTAAGTCTGTGCCACATGTCCAGGAAATCTCTATTTATTTTGTTGGTGAGAAATAAAGAAGGAATACAATTTTTCAGGATCAATACTAAATCGTCAAGTAAAACATAATGAGGAAATGAAGCTTGCTCTATTTCATGCCATCTAGGTTTCACACCTGAAGGACCCCACCCAATAACATGTGACAACGTAACTCCCTCATAGTAGAGTTTAATATTTTGCAAGCCTAACCCACCTCTATCAATCGGATTTTGTAACACAGTTCTGGAGATGCAAGGGTATTTAACTGTAGATATATAGTGGTTTAGAAGGGACTGGTAGCTGTCTAAAAGAGCCATTAGTTTCAGTGGTAAACAGCGAAACAAGTAGGTAATTTTTGGAAGTAGCATCTTAAAACAAGAAACTCTGCCCATCCAAGAAATTCCCCTAAATCTGGGGAGAGAAACACATTGTTTAAGCTCTGTTAAGAGGGTTCCATGGTTATTTTCAACTACCCAAGTAAAATTATGAGATAGCCTCACATCAAGATGCTCCAGTCCACTACTACACAATTAAAATGGATATAGGGCCCGTAAGTCTTGAATCTCTCTTTCAGAAAGATTTAGGGGATAGGCCTTTGTTTTATCAACATTTCATTTGTAGTATGATAAGGACTAAATAAATCAAACAAACCCTGGAAGGATTTTTCAAGATCCGTAAGGAAGACTGTCACATCATCTGCAAACAGACTCTGGTAAGTATTATGTAATAAGAGGCCTTCTATTAGAGGGTTTTTTTTTCTGATAGCAACAGCCAGTGGCTCACTTGAGAAATCTAATAATAGTGGAGACAGGGGACATTACTAATAGGAAAATATTGAGAACAAAACCCTACTCCTTTGACTCAGGCAGTTGGACATGAGTACAATGCTCCAATGGCTCTACAGAAAATCTATGGTAAGCTGATACCCCAACAACGTCGACACCTACATTACACTTATTAACCCCTAATCTGCCACCCCCGACATCGCAGACACCTACTTACACTTATTAACCCGTAATCTGTCACCCCCAATGTCGCTTCCAGCTACCTACACTTATTAACCCCTAATCTGCCACTCCTAACATCGCTGCCACCTATATTATACTTATTAACCCCTAATCTGCCACCCCGACATTGCCGCCACCTACATTATACTTATTAACCCCTAACTGTCGCCCCCAATGTCGCCGCCACCCACCTAATATTATTAACCCCTAATATGCTGCCCCAATGTTGTTGCTACCTACCTACATTTATTAACCCCTAATCTGCTGCCCCCAACGTCGCCCCCAAAGTCTAACCCTAACACCCATAACTTTAATATAATTAAAAGAAATCTAATTAAAAATTCCTATCATTAGGGGGCGTGTCCAGGCTCTAGCCGAAGATGGCTGCTAATCTGGGAGCTCCATCTAAAAGATATGCTTTCCGCCAAGATATCTAACTTTTCAGACACCATCCAGCACAGGATTTCATAGTGTGCAAAAGAGCTAAGCTTGCTGGACTGGGCAATACTAATATTATTTTTGGGGAATCTCGCAGACTAGACCGTTGAGGTTTTAGGCGGCCTCATGGAGGAAAACCTTAGCACCCCCCAGGACAACCGGGTAATAGGGAGAATAATAATAAAGTAAATTCTCCTTTCCTACTTATTGTCAATGCAATCATTGCAACTTTGAACATGGTGGACATAATTACGGCCATACGAAATTTGGTGACTGAATATGAGCACACATTGTGCGCCAGATTTGATCGTCTCTGTGGGCCAGAGAGGGATGGCGGCAGAGTCTTTTAGAGTGGGGGGCGAAACACAAGTTGACACAAACCTTCCTGCTGCTGTGAAAGTGCTGAGCTGCGATCAGATGATTACCTTTGAGGGCTTACTACCTACCTTGATCTCTAGCCGGGGAGATGCGGCCAACTCTCTGGAGGGGGTCGGGGGAGGTGTGCATTCTGAGGTGCTGTCATCAGAGATCCTATGCACCGGGATAACGCTATTGGTGTCAAGTTTCCTTCCTTTGAATGGTGCAGGAGCTGTCTTGGGGCTTTGTATCTCAGAAGAGGATCGATGGACTCAATGTCTGCTGCCTGCTGTCTGGTGTTCGTGGGTAGGAGCTACATCCTGGCTGGCCATGCATGTATGGCACTGCGGCCCATCTGGGGACTGGGACTATCGCTCCTTTTCCAACGCCGGTGTTGATATGAGTGACCGGACTGGTGTGGGGTAAAGTTAGGCGCCCTGTTTTAGTATCGGAGTAAGGGCTCCTATTTCATTCCGGATACCTCTGTATATTAATGACGGCCTTTGGGCCTGAGAACTCACCTAAAGGAGCTTCTACAGACACTGGACTTGTGAGACTCGTATTTAGTTCCCAGAGAGGATCTATAGCGCATATATGGGCTAACTTTTTATTCTGCTAAACTGTAGATTTAGTTATATATTCAGAGTCAGTTATTATTCCCTCATTGTTGTGCGATGCTTTGCCCCATGAAGGTATTTGTTTTTTTTATCGTCCTAAATACTTTGTTAAGTGTCCATAGCCATGTAATACTAGTGTACTATAGCTGTATTTATCACTTCCTAGATAACTTAAAAGTTAATATGTGCCTCTTGAAATTGGGAACTGCTGCATTTACAATTCTCTAGGTAGCATAGAACTCATCATTACCTAGAAATAATATTCACACAGTGTCTATGTATATGTTATAGGTCTTCTTCTTATTTACTAGATTATGGAGTTTATGTATAGACAATTGCAACAGCGGTAAGCTAATTTCTCAACAGATACCTATCAGCTTCTATAGTAAAGACCTAAGGTGTCCCATAATTGTTTCATCATCACTTGTCAATATCACCATATCTACATGGTGCTTGTCAGGGTTTAGTAATAATCTTTATATAATTTATATGCTATAAGTCACTCCTTATGAACCTGAATTAATCTAGTGAACCCATCCCCTATTAGTAAGCAGACCATGCTGCCCACTCTATTGCTTAGCTTTCTCTGAGGTAACTCCATCTGCATAATGGGTAGCCCTGGAAATTGTTCTTATATCTCTGATATTATAGCATCCCATGATGGATCTAATTGTTTGTTTATCTTTGGTCAGCACTGTCTTAATATAAGTATTATATTATTACTAATGGGGGCCCTGGTTTTAGGCATTCTTTTTTTTATTATATGCAATTAAGTCACACTATATGCTAATCTTTCATAACTAATAGATTATACAAGCCTTACTATAGATGATTCTCAGCATTGTCTTCTAGGGATACCTAATCCTGTATTACTTTATGCTTTATGTTATTAGCCTTTTTTATAGTTTAGATACCTTTATCTGTGCTGTGCAATTGAAGGTCCAGACGTGACCTTTAATACTGTTAATAAAATAAGGTTCTACCCTCAGATGGGATCCAAAAGTGGTCCCCTGTTTACCATTTGCCTTCTATAGGTTCTAAATTTTGGAAGGGTCCAAAAGTGGCTCTAGTTATTAACCTCTTAAGGACATATGACAGAATTTTTCCGTCATAAAACAATTGAGCAAACTGAAAGCTGTGTCCTTAAAGGGTTAAAAAGAAGGTTTTATTATGATGTACTTACGTCTAAAAATATAGACAATCAGTATTGCATTCTGTGATAGGATGAGGTATTGAACATCACTACTTGTATCAAATTTGACCTTATGTTTATATGTTTTACCTTGTACTTTGTATGGTATTTACTGTTTGGTGAACCTTAATAAAAAAATTATTACATTTTTTTTTTCTATCATTAACTAAATACTTACCTATAAAATAAACCCTAAGCTAGCTACAATATAACTAATAGTTACATTGTAGCTAGCTTAGGTTTCATTTTAATTTTACAGGCAAGTTTGTATTTATTTTAACTAGGTAAACTAGTTAGTAAATAGTTATTAACTATTTACTAACTATCTAGTTAAAATAAATACAAATTTGCCTGTCAAATAAAACCTAACCTGAGTTACACTAACACCTAACCTTACACTACAATTTAATAAATTACATTAATTAAATACAATTAACTAAATTACAAAAAAACAATCAAACACTAAATTACACAAAATAAAAAATAAATTATATCAAATATTCAAACTAATATTCAAACTAATTACACCTAATCTAATAGCCCTATTAAAATAAAAAAGCCCCCCCAAAAAAATAAAAAAAAAAACCTAGCCTACAAATGGCCTTTTGCAGGGCATTGCCCCAAAGAAATCATCTCTTTTACCTGTAAAAAAAAATACAAACAGCCCCCCAACAGTAAAACCCACCACCCACACAACCAACCTTCCAAATAAAATCCTATCTAAAAAAAACTAAGCTCCCCATGCCATGAAAAGGGCATTTGGATGGGCATTTAGCTCTTTTTCTGCCCAAACCCTAATCTAAAAATCAAACTCACCCAATAAACCCTTAAAAAAACCTAAAACTAACCCCCAAAGATCCACTTACAGTTTTTGAAGACCGGACATCCATCCTCAAAGAAGCGGCAGAAGTCTCCATCCAAGCAGGCAGAAGTCCTCAACGAAGCTGGGAGAAGTCTTCATCCAACCGGACCATAGTCTTCATCCAAGCCGGCAAAAGTCTTTATCCAGATGGCATCTTCTATCTTCATCCATCCGGCGCGGAGCGGCTCCATCTTCAAGACATCTGGCGCAGAGCATCCTCTTCTTTCCATGGCTAACGAAGAATGAAGGTTCCTTTAAGGGACGTCATTCAAGATGGCATCCTTTGAATTCCGATTGGCTGATAGAATTCTATCAGCCATTCGGAATTAAAGGTAAAAAAATCCTATTGGCTGATGCAATCAGCCAATAGCATTGAGCTTGCATTCTATTGGCTGTTCCAATCAGCCAAAAGAATGCAAGCTCAATCCTATTGGCCGTCCCCAATTTCGCTGCCACTATTCTAAATGTATTAACCCTTTAAACCTAAGTCTAACCCTAACACCCCCTAACTTAAATATAATTTAAATAAATCTAAATACAAATTACTATCATTACCTAAATTATTCCTATTTAAAACTAAATACTTACCTATAAAATAAACCCTAAGCCAGCTACAATATAACTAATAGTTACATTGTATCTAGCTTAGGGTTTATTTTAATTTTACAGGCAAGTTTGTATTTATTTTAACTAGGTAGAATAGTTACTAAATAGTTATTAACTATTTAAAAACTACCTAGCTAAAATAAATACAAATTTACCTGTAAATTAAAACCTAACCTAAGTAACAATAACACCTAACACTACACTACAATTAAATTTCCTACATTAAATACAATTAAATAAATTCAATAAAATTAGCTAAATTACCAAAAAAAACAAACACTAAATTACAGAAAATAAAAAATAAATTACAAGATATTTAAACTAAACACACCTAATCTAATATCTAATAAATAAAAAAGCCCACCCAAAATAAAAAAAAACCTAGCCTAAACTACCAATAGCCCTTAAAAGGGCCTTTTGTGTGGCATTGCCCCAAAGAAATCAGCTCTTTTACCTGTAAAAAAAATATAAACAACCCCCCCAACAGTAAAATCCACCACCCACACAAACAAACCCCCAAATAAAAGCCTAACTAAAAAAACCTAAGCTCCCCATTGCCCTGAAAAGGGCATTTGGATGGGCATTGCCCTTAAAATTAGCTCTATTTCAGCCTAAAGCCTTAACCTAAAAAATAAACCCACCCAATACACCCTTAAAAAATCCTAACACTAACCCCCGAAGAGAAATCTTCATCCAAGCAGCAAGATGTCCTCAAGGAAGTCGGCAGAAGTGGTCCTCCAGACGGGCAGAAGTCTTCATCCAGAGAGCATTTTCTATCTTCATCCTTCCTTCATCATCCTTCTATCTTCAAGACATCCGGTGCGGAGCATCCTCTTCTTTCGATGGCTAACGATGAATGAAGGTTCCTTTAAGTGATGTCATCCAAGATGGCGTCCCTTAGATTCTGTTTGGCTGATAGAATTCTATCAGCCAATCAGAATTCAGGTTGAAAAAATCCTATTGGCTGATGCAATCAGCCAATAGGATTGAAGTTCAATCATATTGGCTGATTCAATCAGCCAATAGGATTGAGCTCACATTCTATTGGCTGTTCCAATCAGCCAATAGAATGCAAGCTCAATCCTATTCGCTGATTGCATCAGCCAATAAAAATTTTTCAACCTTAATTCCGATTGGCTGATAGAATTCTATCAGCCAATTGGAATCTAAGGGACGCCATCTTGGATGACGTCATTTAAAGGAACCTTCATTCATCGTTAGCCATCAAAAGAAGAGGATGCTCCGCGCCGGATGTCTTGAAGAGTGAGCAGCTCCGCATCGGAAGGATGAAAATAGAAGATGCCGTCTGGATGAAGACTTCTGCCCGTCTGGAGGACCACTTCTGCCTGTCTGGAGGACCACTTCTACCGGCTTCATTGAGGACTTCTTGACGCTTGGATGAAGACTTCTCCCGGTAAGTGAATCTTCGGGGGTCAGTGTTAGGATTTTTAAGGGTGTATTGGGTGGGTTTATTTTTTAGGTTAGGGCTTTAGGCTGCAATAGAGCTAAATGCCCTTTTAAGGGCAATGCCCATCCAAATGCCCTTTTCAGGGTAATGGGGAGCTTAGGTTTTTTAGTTAGGGTTTTAATTGGGGGTTGGTTGTGTGGGTGGTGGGTTTTCACAGTTGGGGGGTTGTTTGCATTTTATTTACAGGTAAAAGAGCTGATTTCTTTCGGGCAATGCCCCGCAAAAGGCCCTTTTAAGGGCTATTGGTAGTTTAGTTTAGGCTAGGTTTTTTTATTTTGGGTGGGCTTTTTTATTTTGATAGGGCTATTAGATTAGGTGTAATTAGTTCAAAGATCTTGTAAGTTGTTTTTTATTTTCTGTAATTTAGTGTTTGTTTTTCTGGTAATTTAGCTAATTTTATTTAATTTATTTAATTTAGGTAATTAATTTAATTGTAGTGTAGTGTTAGGTTTTATTTTATATGTAAATTTGTATTTATTTTAGCTAGGTAGTTAGTAAATAGTTAATAACTGTTTAGTAAATATTCTACCTAGTTAAAATAAATACAAACTTGCCTGTAAGATAAAAATAAACCCTAAGCTAGCTACAATGTAACTATTAGTTATATTGTAGCTAGCTTAGGGTTTATTTTATAGGTATTTAGTTTTAAATAGGAATTATTTAGTTAATGATAGGAATTTTTCTTTATATTTATTTTAATTATATTTAAGTTAGGGGGTGTTAGGATTAGGGTTAGACTTAGATTTAGGGGTTAATAAATATAATATAGTGGCGGCCATGTTGGGGGCAGCAGATTAGGGGTTAATAAATGTAGGTAGGTGGCGGCGATGTTAGGGGCGGCAGATTAGGGGTTAATAATATTTAACTAGTGTTTGCGATGCGGGAGTATGGCGGTTTAGGGGTTAATATGTTTATTATAGTGGCGGCGACGTTGGGGGTGGCAGATTAGGGGTTAATAAATATAATGTAGGTGTCGGCGATGTCGGGGGCGGCAGATTAGGGGTTAATAATTGTAAAATTAGGGGTGTTTAGACTAGGGGTTCATGTTAGGGTGTTAGGTGTAAACATAAATTTTGTTTCCCCATAGGAATCAATGGGGCTGCGTTACTGAGTTTTACGCTGCTTTTTTGCAGGTGTTAGACTTTTTCTCAGCCGGCTCTCCCCATTGATGTCTATGGGGAAATCGTGCACAAGCACGTATAACCAGCTCACCGCTCACTTAAGCAGCTCTGCTATTAGAGTGCAGTGTGGAGCGCAATTTTGCCCTACGCTCACTTCTTGCCTGTTAACGCCGAGTTGATAAAAACCTGTAGTACCAGCGTTGTAGGTAAGTGAGTGGTAACAATAAACTGCAAATTAGCAACGCACCCCTGTTACTGCACAACTCGTAATCTAGGCGATTGGTAGTTTATTCTAGATTAAGTTTTTTTTATTTTGGGGTGTTTTTTTTTTAAATGGGTAATAGAATAGGAATAATTTTTATTATTTTTGATAATTTGTTATTTTATGTAATGTATTTTTTTCGTTTTGGGGTGGGTGTTTATTTTAAGATTAGGGCTTGGGCATTTCATAAAAGAGCTGAAAGCCCTTTTAAGGGCAGGAAAAAGATCTAAATGCCCTTTTAAGGACAATGTCCATACAAATGCCCTTTTCAGGTTTTACTTTATTTTTAGTTTGTGGGTTTAGGGGTGGGGGTTTGTATACAGTTAGGGGGTGTTTGTTTTGTTTTGTAGCAAAAGAGCTGTTAACTTTAGGGCAATGCCCTACACAAGGCCCTTTTAAGGGCCCACAAAAGGTGTTTTTTTTTAAAGGGTATTAGAATAGGAATAAATTGTATTGTTTTATATCATTTTGTTTGTTATTTTTTGCAATGGTAGGTTTTTTATTTTTAGTAATTTTAGTGTTTGCTATTTTTGTTTTTTTGTAATGTTAGGTTTTAGTGTAAGGTAGCTTAGGTTTTATTTCACAAGTAAGTTTGTATTTATTTTAACTAGGTAGTTAGTAAATAGTTAATAACTATTTACTAACTTGTCTACCTAGTTAAAATAAATACAAACTTACCTGTGAAATAAAAATAAATCCTAAGCTAGCTACAATATAACTATTAGTTATATTGTAGCTAGCTTAGATTTTATTTCACAGGTAAGTATTTAGTTTTGAATAGGAATTATTTAGTTAATAATTATAAATTTAATTTAGCTACATTTTAATTATGCTAAAACTAGGGGGTGTTAGGGTTAGGTTTATGTTAGGGTTACGGTTAGGTTTAGGGTTACGTTAGGGTTAGGTTTAGGGGTTAATAAAGTTTAATTTAGGTAGCTGCGATGTGGGGGGCTGTCAGTTTAGGGGTTAATAGGTTTATTTAGTGGTAGTGATGTGGGAGGCCAGAGGTTTAGGGGTTAATAACTTTATTTAGTGGGAGCGATGGAGCAGCGGAATAGGGGTTAATAGATTTATTATAGTGTGGGAGATGTTGGGGTGCAGGGGAATAGGGGTTAATAATCTTAGTATAGTGTCTGCGATATCGGGAGCGGCAGATTAGGTGTTAATAGTTTTATTTAGGTGGCAGCGATATCTTCCTCTGGCAGCACCGGTGACAAGGCAGCCACCTCTTCTTCCTCTGGCAGCATTGGCGACATCTCTAGTGTTGTATCCTTCCCCGGTACTTGGTCGTCTGTCAGAGATGAAGTACAAACACAAATCATTGTTAGTATGAGGAATATGTGACAAGGCCTATATTATACACAAAATTGTTGTGGAAAAACTGGTACAAACATTTAATTTTAAGATTCAATTCATTACATTAACCTGCACCCTGAATGAACCTGTATATAAAAAAAAACATTTTTAATGTAAAATACTGCAAACATACGGCCAGATTACGAGTTTTGCATTATGAGCTGTGCGGTGCTAACATGCCGTTTTTTTCTCACTTACCTGCAGCGCTGATATTAAGGGTTTTTACAAACCCGGCGTTAAAAGACAAGAAGTGAGCGTAGAGCATAATTGAGCTCCATACCGCATTTTAATACCAGCGCTGCTTAAGTCAGCTGTGAGCTGGTCGTACGTGCTTGTGCACGATTTACCCATAGACATCAATGGGGAGAGCTGGCTGAGAAAAAGTCTAACACCTGCAAAAAAACAGCGTAAATCTCCGTAACGCAGCCCCATTGATTCCTATGGGGAAACTAAAGTTATGTTTACATCTAACACCCTAACATGAACCCGAGTCTAAACACCCCTAATCTTACACTTATTAACCCCTAATCTGCCGCCCCTGACATTGCCGCCACCTACATTATACTTATTAACCCCTAATCTGCTGCTCCGGACATCGCCGCCACCTACATTATATTTATTAACCCCTAATCTGCTGCCACGAACATCGCCGACACCTACATTATATTTATTAACCCCTAATCTTCTGCCCCCACTGTCGCCGCAACCTACCTACACTTATTAACCCCTAATCTGCCGCCCCCACGTCGCAGCCACTAATCTAAATTTATTAACTCCTAAACCTAAGTCCAACCCTAACCCTAATACCCCTTAACAAAAATATTATTAAAATAAATCTAAATAAAAATTACTATTATTACCTAAATAATTCCTATTTAAAACTAAATACTTACTTATAAAATAAACCCTAAGATAGCTACAATATAACTAATAGTTACATTGTATCTAGTTTAGGGTTTATTTTTATTTTACAAGTTTGTATTTATTTTAACTAGGTAGAATAGTTACTAAAAGGTTATTAACTATTTAATAACTACCTAGCTAAAATAAATACAAATTTACATGTAAAATAAAACCTAACCTAAGTTACACTAACACTACACTACAATTAAATACATTAACTAAAATAAATACAATTAAATAAATTAAATAAATTAAATTAAATGAGCTAAATCACAAAACAAACACTAAATTATAGAAAATAAAAAACAAATTACAAGATATTTAAACTAATTACACCTAATCTAATAGCCCTATCAAAATAAAAAAAGCCCCCCCAAAATAAAAAAAACCCTAGCCTAAACTAATCTATCAATAGCCCTTAAAAGGGCCTTTTGCGGGGCATTGCCCCAAAGATATCAGCTCTTTTACCTGTAAAAAAAATACAAACAACCCCCCAAATAAAACCTAAGCTCCCCATTGCCCTGAAAAGGGCATTTGGATGGGCATTGCCCTTAAAAGGGCATTTATCTCTATTGCAGGCCCAAAGTAGGATTTTTTTCTACCTTAATTCAGATTGGCTGAAGTAATTCTATCAGCCAATCGGAATCTAAGGGACGCCATTTGTCGTTAGTCCGTCGGAAGAAGAGGATGCTCCACGTCGGATGTCTTGAAGATGGACCCGCTCCGCGCCGGAAGGATGAAGATAGAAGATGCCATCTGGATGAAGACTTCTGCCCATCTGGAGGACCACTTCTGCCCGTCTGGAGGACCACTTCTGCCGGCTTCATTGAGGACATCTTGCCGCTTGGATGAAGACTTCTCCTGGTAAGTGAATCTTCGGGGGTTAGTGTTAGGATTTTTTTAAGGGTGTATTGGGTGGGTTTATTTTTTAGGTTAGGGCTTTGGGCCTGCAATAGAGCCAAATGCCCTTTTAAGGGCAATGCTTATACAAATGCCCTTTTAAGGGCAATGGGGAGCTTAGGTTTTTTTAGTTAGTATTTTATTTGGGGGGTTGGTTGTGTGGGTGGTGGGTTTTACTGTTGGGGGGTTGCTTGTATTTTTTTTAGAGCTGATTTCTTTGGGGCAATGCCCCGCAAAAGGCCCTTTTAAGGGCTATTGATAGTTTAGTTTAGGCTAGGGTTTTTTTTTATTTTGGGGGGCTATTTTTTTTATTTTGATAGGGCTATTAGATTACGTGTAATTAGTTTAAATATCTTGTAATTTGTTTTTTATTTTCTGTAATTTAGTGTTTTTTGTGATTTAGCTAATTTAATTTAATTTATTTAATTGTATTTAATGTAGGTAAGTTATTCAATTGTAGTGTAGTGTTAGGTGTTAGTGTAACTTAGGTTAGGTTTTATTTTACAGGTAAATTTGTATTTATTTTAGCTAGGCAGTTATTAAATAGTTAATAACTATTTAATAACTATTCTACCTAGTTAAAATAAATACAAACTTGCCTGTAAAATAAAAATAAACCCTAAGCTAGCTACAATGTAACTATTAGTTATATTGTAGCTAGCTTAGGGTTTATTTTATAGGTAAGTATTTAGCTTTAAATAGGAATTATTTAGTTAATGATAGTAATTTTATTTAGATTTATTTAAATTATATTTAAGTTAGGGGGTGTTAGGGTTAAGGTTAGCCTTAGTTTTAAAGGGTTAATAAATTTAGAATAGTGGTGGCGACGTTTGGGAGGGTAGATTAGGGGTTAATAAATGTAGGTAGGTGGTGGCGATGTTGGGTGCATCAGATTAGGGGTTAATAAATATAATGTAGGTTGCGGCAATGTTAGGGACGGCAGATTAGGGGTTAATAAGTATAATGTAGGTGGCGGCGATGTTAGGGGCGGCAGATTAGGGGTTAATAATATTTAACTAGTGTTTGCGAGGCGGGAGTGCGGCGGTTTAGGGGTTAATATGTTTATTCTAGTGGCGGCGATGTCCGGAGCGGCAGATTAGGGGTTAAAAATGATATTATAGTGTTTGCAATGCAGGAGGGCCTCGGTTTAGGGGTTAATAGGTAGTTTATGGGTGTTAGTGTACATGTAAATGAATAACCCATCTTATTTTTTAAAAAAAATTGGATGTTGAATGTACCTTTAAGCATGGACAGGCCTGTGCACAAGTACAATATTGAAAATACATCAAGACTTTTTTAAAGAAACACACGGAGAAAGTACATAACTCACTCACAATCTCTCAGTTAAGGTGAAAATCAATAATGAAGGGTTAACACATTTTGAAAAATGGGCCAAACTGCCAAACAATGTAAGCTCTCAGTCCAACAAAATGTGAAAAAGTGAAGGGTGCACAGGTATATAAACCATCTATTTTTATAACAAAAGTAAAAGTAGAGAGTGCAAAAGAGAGAGAGAGTGCAAAAGAGAGAGATTGCGAGAGAGAGAGAGAGAAAGAGAGAGAGAGAAAGAGAGAGAGATACACATGTATTCATTTCTAAACTTGTATTGCATTGCTGCTACTTCAACAAATCATATGAATACATTTTTTTGTTATTGGTGAAAAGTTAATTTTTATTAAAGGGACAGTGAAGTTCCCCCCCCCCCCCAAAAAAAAATGTTAAATGTAAAATTTATATTTTTATAAACGAAAATAAATGTTATTTTAAAAAATATGTGATTTTGTTATTTTTGTATTCTTAGTTGAAAGCTAAGCCTAGGAGGTTCATATGCAAATTTATTAGACATTGAAGACTGCCTCTATTCAGAAATAATTTAGACCACTAGAGGTCATTAGTTAATGTGTTTCATATAGATAACATTGAGCTCATGTACGTTAAGTTACCCTGAAGTTAACAGTGATTGGCTAAAATGCAAGTCAGTCTAAAGAACTGAAATAAGGGGGCAGTTTGCAAAAGCCTAGACAGAAGGTAAACATATATTTAAAAATGGTATTGCTATAACTTTAAAAATAAAAACAGTCAAGTGTACACCAAAAAAAAGATTTATTTGCAGATATTTTATTAAACATCTGTTTTTCATAAACTTTAAATTAAACAATTGCAAGATCAACAAAATTAACCGCGTACAGTCAATGGCAAAACGATGATATACAATATCATTTTGTCGATATTTAAATGACAAATTTTGCAAAAACATAATCCAAAATATATAATCTTTTGGATTAAAAAGTATACTGTAAATTAAATATAAATAAAATAAATACTGTATGTTGCACTGTCAACATTATTGCCCAAAAACCACCTGAATATAGTCTGCTCGAGCTTGGACTCCCCTAGCATCATTCTTCTGTAATGGAGCTAGATGTTCCTCATACTCATGGTTATCCAAGCTCTCCAGATCTATATCAAGGATTGTTAGGACAATGTTGTGCAACATACAGCAAATCAAAAAAATTAAGGAGACTTAGGAGGTGGTGTACTGAAGAACCCCACCAGAGATGTCCAAGCAGCGGAAACAGCTCTTCAATACGCCAAAGGTGCACTCAAATAACCGATCTGGTGGCGATGTGTGCCTCATTGTAGCGCACCTCTTCCACTCCGTTGGGGTTGTGGACGGGTGTGACCAGCCACGGAAGACACAAATATTCAGAATCACCTGCATAAACAAAATGGATCATTGACATTAGCAATCAGAATGAATAAAATATATCATATACATATGTTGGAGTATATAAAAGATATTTACCTATCAGGATTCCTTCTGGCATTTGTCCCTCCTGGAAGCAATGGTAGATAGCAGAATTCCGGAGGACGAAGGAATCATGGTTGTAGCCAGGAAGTCCAGAGTGTACGCTCATGATCCTCAACCTGGCATTAGAGATGACTTGGATATTCAGCGAGTGGTTGTGCTTCCTGTCCCAGTATGGCTCCTCTGTACCCCTGGGAGGCTGCACCAATACATGCGTGCAATCTATGGCCCCCAATACTCTTGGCAATCCAGCCCAATGATCGAACTGGAGCTTGACAGCATGCTACTCCTCAGGTGTATTGGGGAAGTGGACATGATGGCCTAGGCATTGGTGCAAGGCATTCAGAACAACCTTCAGATGATGTGAGAAGGTTGCCTGGTTCATACCTACGCCTAGACTTGCCACAGCCTGGGATTATCCCCTTCCCAGGAAATAGAGGACCGATAGTAATTTCACCATCCCAGGGATTGCCCTAGTCCTTGCAGTGAGTGGCTCGAGAGAGTCCTTGATTTCGACATAGAGCCTCTCAATAGAGGCCTTATTTAGTAGAAATCTACGGATCACCTCTCGTTCACTGAGGGCATGAAGACCAACCCTAGGCAGGAACACCCTCGGCACCCGCTGGCGTCTTTGTTGTCACACAACCGCAGCCATCAACACCCGTCTTTCCCTGCGTCTCCTTAAGAACAGGACAAACTGTAAAACATTTAGTATGTCCATGCTCAAAATAAGAATAAAATGAAGTGATTGAAAGCCCTTTTTATAATGATACTTTCTACAGCTGTGAATGATTTCAGCAATTGAATAAAAGATGCGCAACACATTACATAACAAATGACCTGCAGAATTTCATTATTCTTGTGTCATTTTACGAGCAAATTGATTGAATAATTTATTCACGATTGACCTAATTTCAGTATTATTGCGTCATTTGACAAGCAAATTGTTGTGTCAAAATGAATATGTTTAGAATTAGATCACCCAGGTGAGTTTAGCAGCTGTAATAAATGCAGGTGTATTGTTTGTGTAATTAACTAAATAACTTGAGTATTTAGCTTTGGTTGAAATCATAATTCATATTTTCTGTGTTTGGATGGCAGCATTGTGGAGGCTTAAAAGGTCAGTGATTACTGTGTTTTTGAGATACCATATTAAAGAACAATGTGGTGTATTAACATTGGCAAACATAAGTTAGAAAGAGAATGAAATGTCGAACATTATGATATGCAATAATTTGTGCAACAGTTAAAAATGTCTTGCTAGCCTTTGTGGGATTGATAATGCCATTTTAAAGTCATTTTAATGTATTTTGAAAGCACAAAGGAAAACAGTGGCATAAAAAATACATTTAAATGACTTTGAAATGACATTCTAATTCAAAGGATAGCAAGAGAATGAAAACAGTGCTATGTTTTTTTGTTAAAAAATATAATTACTGACCTTTTAAGCTGCCATGTAAACACAGAAAATCAGATTTCATCCCTAGATAAATACTCATGTGTTGTGCATAAGTAATTGATTGAATTGCACAAAGAATACACCTGCATTTATTACAACTGCATTTATTACAGCTGTTGAACCTGCACAAAATCGAATGCCATTTTAAAATCATGTCAATGTATTTTTAATGCCACTGTTTTCATTCTCTTGTTATCCTTTGTGTGAATTCAAATGCCATTTTAAAATCATGCCAATGTATTTTTAATGCCACTGTTTACATTCTCTTGCTATCCTTATTTCAAAAAAATATTTCCTGAGTGAATTGAAGAATAATGTAGAGTATCAACATTGCAAACCATTACAAAAAGGAAATGCTATTTAATAACTTTGCAAATAGATTTTAAAAATATAAATAGTTAGCTATGTTTATTTTTTTTATCTCTATATAGTGCACCAAATATGTAGCAATAACATAATAATAGCAATAATAATAAAAGTAGTTTGATTTTTGTAGGGTATACATATTTAATAGTTTGTAATTGACTTTTATTAGGTGATATGCTTCATTGTCTTGCAGCATCGAACATAAGATTTCAGTGTTTTCCGACTCCCATTGAGTTCTATGGCATCCGCGACCTCAAGGGTGGCGGATTGAAAACTAGGTACGCTGCGTCGGAAAAGACGCGAGCGTAACTGTTGAATTTTTGATAACTTCATAAGAGCTTTAAATAGTGTCGAATAGGAAGGCTAATGAACACAATTCCGCTCGAATTCCACAAGTTTTGAACTCGCATCGATCTGCGTCGGATTGAGATCACGGGATCGTATGTTACGTCACAAATTTCAACACTTGACGATCTTGACGCTTTGATAATTACGGCGGATCAATCTCGCGACAATTATGACGCAGAATTCCAGCGTGTTTTCAGTTGACGCTTTGATAAATAGGCCTCATAGTCTTCAATTCCATCATATGACATGTCAATACTGTTTGTATTACAACGTTTGTAGTATCGTTATATCATTCTGATTTATCAAGCTCAGAGTTGTAACACTGTTTGATTGTTTTATATACAAAAAGAGGCATCGTTTTACCTTGTTTATATTATACAGTTGGACATGAATAAGAGACTGAGAACTTTAAAATGTGTTCATGTGATCTCTGTATTAGCTATGACAATGAATAACCTGATTCAGTTTTAAAGGGACACTGAACCCAAATTTTGTCTTTTATGATTCAGATATAGCATGTAATTTTAAGCAACTTTCTAATTTACTCCTATTATCAAATGTTCTTCATTCTCTTGGTATTTTTATTTGAAAAGCAAGAATGTAAGTTTAGATGCCGGCCCATTTTTGATGAACAACCTGCTGTTCTGGACTTTCTTTTTTTGAAGGGATTATAAAGGATTATATTGATGAGCATATTCGTGTGGCCTCTATTTATCGAGCTGTCAACCGCAAATACGCTGGAATTCCACAGCGTATTTGTGGCGAGCTTGATTCGCCTTAGTTATCAAACCCTACAGACCGGCAAAAGTAGAATTTAGTGACGTAACATACGATCCGCCGGACTCAGTCCGACACAGATCGATGCTTACGTCACTCCAGATGTTCCGAACGCAAGTTCAGCACAATCTGACTACTTTTGCTAGTTATCAAATAACTAGCAGGTACGCTCTGCACTTTTCCGGCCCAGCGTACCTGGTTTTCAATCCGCCGCCCTGGAGGTGGCGGATGCCATAGGAATCAATGGGAGTCGGAAAGCAGCAAAAGCTCATGTTCGCTGCTGCCCGATATCCCATTGATTCCTAAGGGAACGTCTACACCTAACACCCTAACATGTACCCCGAGTCTAAACACCCCTAATCTGCCCCCCCTACGCCGCCACCACCTACATTACACTTATTAACCCCTAAACCACCACTCCCGGACCCCACCGCAACTAAATAAAGTGTTTAACCCTTAAACCACCGCTCCCGGACCCCGCCACAACTAAATAAAATGTTTAACCCCTAAACCGCTGCTCCCAGACCCCGCCGCCACCTACATTATATTTATTAACCCCTAATCTGCCCCCCTACACTGCCGCCACCTACATTATATTTATTAACCCCTAATCTGCCCCCCTACACCGCCGCCACCTACATTATATTTATTAACCTCTAATCTGCCACCCCCAACGTCGCCGCCACTATATTAAATTTATTAACCCCTAAACCTAAGTCTAACCCTAACCCTAACACCCTCCTAACTTAAATATAATATAAATTAATCTAAATAAATATTCCTAGCATTAAATAAATACTTACCTATAAAATAAACCCTAAGATAGCTACAATATAACTAATAATTACATTTTAGGATTTATTGTTATTTTACAGGCAAGTTTGTATTTATTTTAACTAGGTAAAATAGTTAATAAATAGTTATTAACTATTTAATAACTTCCTAGTTAAAATAAATACAAAAGTACCTGTAAAATAAAACCTAACCTAAGTTACAATTACACCTAACACTACACTATCATTAAATTAATTACCTAAACTAAATACAATTAAATACAATTAAGTAAAATTAAATAAAATTATCTAAAGTACAAAAACAAACAAACACTAAATTACAGAAAATAATAAAATAATTACAAGATTTTTAAACTAATTACACCTAATCTAATCCCCCTAATAAAATAAAAAAGCCCCCCAAAATAATAAAATTCCCTACCCTATACTAAATTACAAATAGCCCTTAAAAGGGCTTTTTGCGGGGCATTGCCCCAAAGTAATCAGCTCTTTTACCTGAAAAGAAAAGTACAATACCCCCAACATTAAAACCCACCACCCACACACCCAAACCTACTCTAAAACCCACCCAATACCCCCTTAAAAAAACCTAACACTTACCCCTTGAAGATCACCCTACCTTGAGACGTCTTCACTCAACCGGGCTGGGGGTCCTCCACGAAGCCGGGCGAAGTGGTCCTCCAGACGGGCAGAAGTCTTCATCCAAGCCAGCCAGAAGAGGTCCTCCAGATGGGCAGAAGTCTTCATCCAGGCGGCATCTTCTATCTTCATCCATCCGGCGCGGAGCGGGTCCATCTTCAAGACATCCGACGCGGAGCATCCTCTTCCAACGACTGAATGAATGTTCCTTTAAATGACGTCATCCAAGATGGCGTCCCTTGAATTCCGATTGACTGATAGAATTCTATCAGCCAATCGGAATTAAGGTAGGAAAAATCCTATTGGCTTATGCAATCAGCCAATAGGGTTGAGGTTCAATCCTATTGGCTGATACAATCAGCCAATAGGATTGAGCTCGCATTCTATTGGCTGATTGGAACAGCCAATAGAATGTGAGCTCAATCCTATTGGCTGATTGGATCAGCCAATAGGATTAAACTTCAATCCTATTGGCTGATTGCATCAGCCAATAGGATTTTTCCTACCTTAATTCCGATTGGCTGATAGAATTCTATCAGCCAATCTGAATTCAAGGGACGCCATCTTGAATGACATCATTTAAAGGAACATTCATTCAGTCCTCGGATGTCGTTGGAAGAGGATGCTCCGCGTCGGATGTCTTGAAGATGGACACGCGTCGGATGGATGAAGATAGAATATGCCGTCTGGATGAAGACTTCTGCCCGTCTGGAGGACCTTTTCTGGCCGGCTTGGATGAAGACTTCTGCCCGTCTGGAGGACCACTTCTGCCGGATTCGTTGAGGACTTCGGCCCGGTTGGGTGAAGACTTCTCAAGGTAGGGTGATCTTCAAGGGGTTAGTGTTAGTTTTTTTTTAAGGGGGTATTGGGTGGGTTTTAGAGTAGGGTTGGGTGTGTGGGTGGTGGGTTTTAATGTTGGGGGGGTATTGTACTTTTTTTTACAGGTAAAAGAGCTGATTACTTTGGGGCAATGCCCCGCAAAAGACCCTTTTAAGGGCTATTCATAATTTAGTATAGGGTAGGGCTTTTTATTATTTTGGGGGGCTTTTTTATTTTATTAGGGGGATTAGATTATTTGTAATTAGTTTAAAAAACTTGTAATTATTTTATTATTTTCTGTAATTTAGTTTTGTTTTTTTTGTACTTTAGATAATTTTATTTAATGGTATTTAATTGTAGTTAATTGTAGTTAATGTAGGTAATTAATTAAATGATAGTGTAGTGTTAGGTGTAATTGTAACTTAGGTTAGGTTTTATTTTACAGGTACTTTTGTATTTTTTATTTTTTTTTTAGTTTTCAAAACTTTATTAGGAAAAAAATTAAAGATACAGCACATTTTTCAGAGTGGGAGAGAGACAGTCCCTCTCTCCTCCCTCTGCAGATCTAATGATATAAGCTGTCAGCATATTGTTCTGTACAAGTTAGCTGCATCATTTATAACCAAGTTTCTTCTTCTGTTTCACAATGTTAATGTCCTTCAATATTGTCCTTTGCCTTCAAAGTTCATGAGATCAGAGCAGTACCTATAACACCTAAATGGTGTGTGTTGTAGCAGGCAGCGTGTCTATCAATACATTTGTTTCCATGCCATCGATGATAACAGTTATAGGATCTTGCCATAATAGTATAATTATGAGTATTTTCTACTTATAAATCTTATTCCTGACTATATACAATTGATATGACCTTTCCTCTCTGTAGCTGTCCTGGCGCTATATCCTAAGCTATGTCCCTATAAGGTTATGTCCTAGCGACCTCTGGGCCCTGGCATACCTTCCATTGCATTAGCATATATTCGTGTGTGTCTAATGTGTTTACTTGCATGTGATTGTACCTTTCTAGGTGCAGTAGGGTGTCTACCTGTCCCCTCCATTCCTCGACTGATGGCGCTGTTTTGCTTTTCCAATGTTTTGGTATTAGCATTTTTGCCCCGTTCAACATAACTAACCTGAGTGCAGTTGCAGCTTTACTTTCAAGGCTAGGTAGTGAACAGAACAGAAGGGTTTTAGGGATATTTTCTAGGGCTTTCCCCACCACCAACCTGATGTATTCCAATATCTCCGTCCAATAACGGTCTAGACCTGGGCAATCCCACCATATGTGGGTGAGTGTGCCTTCTCCCCCACACTCCCTCCAGCACTTCCCTGTGGTTGTTTTATATATTTGCTTTAGCCTGACGGGGGTGAAGTACCACCTTGATAAGAATTTATAACTTGATTCCTGCACCCTGGCAGATATTGAGGATTTTTTGGTGGTTTGAAATGCTGCTAGCCAGTCCTGTAACTCAATATCAATGTTTAATTCCTTTTCCCAAGCTTTGGTAAAAGTTGGTAATGTTTGAGCGTCTTCAATTTTTAGTATCTTGTATAGGATTGATATTGCGTGGTCTGTCGGTGTGTCGCGTAGGCATAGGTTCTCAAATGTGGTGAGTTGTTTGGATAGATTGTTCTTTTGGTTGTGTGTTGTCAGAAAATGGTTTAACTGTGAGTGTGTCAGCCAGTTCATGGTGCTGCCTATCTCGGTTTCTTTTATTTTTTCCAGTGTTTCCAGTCTACCTCCCTCCAACAAGGTTATGAGTGCCCTTGCCCTATATGGGACGTTTATTGTCACATCGGGTTCCTTGTAGTTCCAAGGCAGTGCGGGGTTTTGGCATATAGGGGTCAGGGGCGAGAATTGTGAAGATATGTTCGTCACGGTGTTCAAAAGTTTATCCCAAATAAAAAAGAAGTCCACATACAATGGGTGTTGCTCTGTTGCATGTGGCCTATCCTTTCTCACTAACCATGCTATGCTTCCCGCGTTCCCTGTGCCTAATAAGTCTCTGTATAGTTGTACCCATGCTTTATTCTGGTCATTGCAACACCAATCTAGCAAAATGCGCAAGGTAATTGCTTGTTTGTACCTCTCCAGGTTTGGTAGACCCAGCCCTCCCCTCCCCCTTGGGAGATAAAGTGTTTTCTTGGGAATGCTTGGTCTAATGCCTCCCCATATATATTGTTCTATTAGGCTTTGCATCTTATGTAAATAATTATGTGGAAGGGGTATAGGTGTCGTTTGTAGGAAGTATAGAATTCTCGGCATAACGTTCATCTTGATGACATTTATCCTCCCCAACCACAATATTGTTTTGGTTTTCCAATTGGACATGTCAGCTACTAAGTCTCTTTCCAGTTTTCTGTAATTTGCCCTGAAGACCTCCTGTTGGTTTGGCGATAGGTAAATACCCAGATATTTCATTTTGGTGTCTTGTTGTCTGAGATGGCATTTCTGTAGTGTGCTGTCTATGATTTCTTTGGTGCATGTTATGTTTAATAGTTCGGACTTGGTGAGGTTCAGTTGGAAATTCGATACCTTCCCATATGCTTTGAAAAGCTCTAGTGCCCTGGGCAGAGAGTTGTCAACATTTGTCAGTGTGAGTAAGACGTCGTCTGCATAGAGTGCTAGTTTGTAGTGTCTGGAGGCTATAGTGAGTCCTGTAATCTGTCTGTCGTCCCTGACTTTCTGGGCCAGGACTTCTATTGTGAGTGCAAAGAGTATTGGGGAGAGTGGGCATCCCTGCCTGGTGCCATTTCTAATCATGAATTTCTCCAAGAGAAGTCCGTTTACTTTTATTTTTGCGGTGGGCGTTCTATATAAGGTGAGAATCATTCGGACAAACCTGTCACTAAATTTCATTTTGTGGAGCACTGATTTAAGAAATTGCCAATTTAGCCTATTGAACGCTTTCTCAGCGTCTGTGGATATGAGGGCCATTTGTATGTTGTTTGATTGCGCAAATGAGGTCAGCTGAAAAGTCCTGAGTGTATTGTCACGTGCTTCTCGTCCGGGTATAAATCCTACCTGGTCTGTGTGGACCAAGTCAGGCAGGTATTTATTTATTCTCGTGGCTAGTATTTTGGCAAATATTTTTATATCTGAGTTAAGGAGTGAGATGGGTCTGTAATTTTCTGGCCTGTCCGGTGTCTTCCCTGGTTTGGGGAGGACTGTAATATGTGCTTCTAACATATTGTCTGTGAAACCTCCTTCTTCAAGTAGGGAGTTAAATAGCTTGGTAAGTGGGGTTAGTAATTGATGTAGAAATGTTTTGTAGTATTTTATACTTAAACCGTCCGGACCTGGACTTTTGCCACTTGACATGTGTTTGATTGCTGTTTTTATTTCTTTGGGTGTTATTGGGATTCTAAGGATTCCAAGTCCTCTTCACTCAGTTCCTTAAGCTGTGTGCCAGCTAGAAATCTGTCTATGTCATCTTGTGTACTTTCTGTCTGTATATTGTAAAGGTTTTCATAGTATTGCCTGAAAATGTCTGCTATGTGCATGCTATCCTTTTGTATGTGGCCTGAGGCGTCTGTCATCTTGTATATGTGTGAGTCTAGTTGCCTTCTTTTGAGAGCCTTCGCTAAGGAGGATCCTGTTTTGTCGTTTACGTCGAAGTATCTTTGCTGCAACCTAGTTGCCTTTCTCTGGTATTCCTTTATTAGATAGTTATTAAATTCCGTTTTAGTTTTGTTTAGGATGCAGAGGATATTTGTGTCTGTGGGTTGTCTCTTAAGTTCTGTTTCCCAATATCTGATTTGAGAAGTCATGGAGTTCGTATACTGTCTCTTGTTTTTGTTTTCTCTGGCCTTGTGTCTTATAAACTCCCCCCTTAATACACATTTATGTGCTTCCCACACTGTTGATGTGTTTATGTCTTCATTAGTGTTTTCTCGGAAATAGTGGCCTAGAGTGTTGTCAAGGTCTGCACGAGTCAGTGGGTTGTCTAGCATATGTTCATCCATTCTCCATAGAAATGGTGTAACTGGTATGCTTGGCCAATTGATTGTGCATTGCACTGGGGCGTGGTCTGACCAAGTGGTCGGCATGATCGTGGAGTCTTCTACTAATGCTAATCCTATTTGGTCTGTAATAATATAATCTATTCTAGTATATAAACTGTGTGGATGTGAATAGAATGTGTAGTCTCTTTTATGTGGATGTTGTGCCCTCCACACGTCATGTAATTTGAGTTGTTGTAGTTGAGAGTTTATGGTTTTTATCACCTTATATGGTGTGCTTGTTCTTCCCTGTGATGTGTCTTGTGTCGGATCTAGTGGTGTATTGAAATCCCTGCAAAGCAGGATGAGTCCCCTGGAGTGTTCCATTATTAGTTGGGCAATTTGTTTGAACAAGACTTTTTGTCCCACGTTTGGCAAGTAAACATTGACTAGTGTGACCTGTGTGTTATAGAGTAATCCTATCACTAGTAAGTATGCGCCTTAAGGGTCTTTAATGACACTTGGGCAAAATTGAATGTTGTTTCTCAGGAATATGCCCACCCCTCCTTTTTTGTGAGTCCTGACGCTGTGAAAGCCGTTTTATACCTGCCACTAAAAAACTTGGGTTCCCTTCCTTTTTTAAAATGAGTTTCCTGGATGTTTAATATGTCCCCCATTTCTCTATGCATCTGATTGAATGCTATAAAGCGTTTCTCTGGACTGTTTAAGCCCTTCGCATTAATGGATATTATTTTAAGTCGTCGGGGTTGCATGTTGATGTTTGGATGTTGTTACTTATGTGTTAGAATTATTTCGGTGCGCTGCGCTCCAGGGCCTTGCTTTACCCCACTTATCTGTCTCCTATTGATACGTGTATTACCTTTTTGCTATAGCCTGCGCGACTGTCTGCTTATCTGAAGATGTTAGTTTACGCGTTAAAGGAATTGGCGACTCAGGCCCAGTGTTGCTGCCTATCGCAATCTTATATCAAAGAAATATATTTGTGTGCTTTGTTATATTATAACTATTAGGATGCAAGATAACTGTTCCTATAACTTTCTCCTTTCAACTATGTCTTTCTTTATATAACTTCTGTGCTATTCCAAACTAACACAATTTCAAACTGGTGTTTAAAACTCTATGGAGCAAGAAACATATAAACATAATGTGAAACAAAATAATACAGTTGAGGCAGTATCCCAGCCCCCAAACCCAACCTGTAATAAAAATCATAAAAAAGATTAGACATTATTAGCATACGACCTTATTTCCTCTGTTCAGGTTCAGTGTCCATTTTGTTATAGTCTTTTCAACCGTCAGTTACATAGTCAGGCAGTCGATTCAGAATCTTCTTTCTCTGACACTTCAGGCTGAGCAGATTTCTCTGAGTGATATGGAGCCTTCTTCTGGGGTTGGCGTGGTCTATTCCCCCACTCTGGAGCCCTTGTTTCATCATACTCTGCATTTTCGAACTGCTTAATGTTGAGCTTCAGGACCTTGCAGAAGTGGGGAAGGTCTTCTTTGCGTTTAAAAATCGCAGTTGAGTTGTCTTTGCTTGCTATGATGCTGACTGGGAAGCCCCATCTGTAAGTGATCTTATGCTCTCTCAAAGTCTTTGTAATGTAGCTCAACTCTCTCCACTTTTGAAGAGTGGCTGGGCTAAGGTCCTGAAAGATCTGTATGTGGTTTCCCGCGTGGGTGATATTTTGTTTCAGTCTGGCATGTCTCATTATTTCTTCTTTGTCTTTAAAATTTAGTAATTTGAGTATTACATCTCTCGGGGGTGCTTTAGAAGGGGGCTTTGCCCTTAAAGCTCTATGCGCTCTTTCAATTGTCAAGTCCGGGGCACAGTTGTCGCCCTTAACTGTTCTAAATAAATCTTGTAAGCAGCCCTCCAGCACTGCGGGTTGGACTGTTTCAGGGATACCTCATATCCTCAGGTTATTTCTCCTTCCTCTGTTATCCATGTCTTCTACTTTTTCAATGAGATGGTTTATGGTCTCTTCCTGATCATATACCATCCGGGACATGTGCTGGATGTCTGTGTCCATGTTGTTGTGGTTTTCTTCAAGGGTTGTGACTCTCTGTGTCTGGATATGTCTCTTTTTAGATCCCCATTCCAATTTTTCACCTCCGCTACTATTACTTTGAGATCGTTCTTAGTACATAACGGTAAGAGGTCCTCTCTTGTGAGGCCAGTGTTGTCTTGTGATCTAGATGTGCCTTCTGCCATTGTCTCCAGTTGTGTTCCTTTGTTAGGGGCAGCCTATGCGTTGTCTTGTGATGAGTCAATGGGTTTCAAGTATTGCTGTAGCATTCTGGAGCGTGGTGTACTTTCAGGTTTAGTAGGCTTGCGGCCTAGCATTTCACAGAGGCAGCTTAAATAAAGGCGAGTTTGTATTGTATATGTGATTGGATTTTCTCCTGTGTTGTCTTCTTTTCCTCTGTTGTTTTATTGTCCCTTAGTTTCCTCTGCTTTCACTGTATAGGGTCTTGCTATCTCACCGCCTCTGTGCCCCTCAAGGCTCTTTCTTGCTAGCAGTTATTTCTGGTCTGTTAGGTTTTTGTATGGGAGTTTTCTCCCACGTGTCTCTGTGTTGTTGTATGTACTCAGTATATTAAAAATGCCTATTTGTTGTTTTAGGGATTGGTGGTTTTTATTGCCTCCTATCCCCCTTTTTTTTTATCCCCCTTCTTTCCTGCCTTGCTTGTAGTACCTTTTAAGAGATGTGTGTTGTTTGCCCTCTTATATTGCCCTTTTTTGCTGTGTCATGCGCTTGCTTTTGCTATTGGCCCAGTTTACTTTAGGCCCTGCCGTGTGTGTTGTTCCCTTGTTTGGGCTAATATAGGGCTTACTTGGCCCCTTTATTATGGGCCTTCTTTCATGTAGTGTGCGTTCTACTGCGTGTGCAGCCTTACCCCTCTCAGGAGCGCAATGTCTCTTTCACTGTCGGGAGGCCACGTGGCGTTGCGGCACCGCTTTGTAGCGCCTGGACTTCCTTGCAGCCTCTGTCTCCTCTTGCTCCGTGGGACCCTCTGTACTGAGTGTCTGCCTTGTTCTGCTGCGGAGGGTCCGGTCGGCTATTCTGTGGGTATGTGTGTCTTCTGTCAACGGCTGACTCCTCTGCGCTTATGGCCTTCTGGTCTATGTGTCACTGACTGCAGCGCGATGACTCTTTGCCGTTTTTTTCTTTTTTCCAGTCCCCGCAGCTGGTGTCCCTGTGCCGAGTGTGTTGTGGCTCGTGCTTTGGTGGTTGTTTGGGGTCGTTGCTCGCTATAACGGTTGGGTTTGGGGTGTCAGGGCATAGGAGCTGCTAAATCACACAGCCATCTTCCAGACCGGCTAAGCCCCGCCGACTTTTGTATTTATTTTAACTAGGTAGTTATTAAATAGTTAATAACTATTTAATAACTATTGTGGCTAGTTAAAATAAATACAAACTTGCCTGTAAAATAAAAATAAATCCTAAGCTAGCTACAATGTAACTATTAGTTATATTGTAGCTATCTTAGGGTTTATTTTACAGGTATTTAGTTTTAAATAGGAATAATTTATTTATATTTATTTAAATTATATTTAAGTTAGGGGGTGTTAGGGTCAGTGTTAGACTTAGGTTTAGGGGTTAATACATTTAATATAGTGGCGGCGGTGTAGGGGGGCAGAATAGGGGTTAATAAATATAATGTAGGTGGCGGTGGGCTCCGGGAGCGGCGGTTTAGGGGTTAAACACTTTATTTGCGGTGGGGTCCGGGAGCGGCAGGATAGGGGTTGATAACTTTATGCAGGTGGCGGCAGTATAGGGGGCGGAAGATTAAGGGTTAATATGTATAATGTAGGTGGTGGTGGGCTCCGGGAGCAGCGGTTTAGGGGTTAAACACTTTATTTATTTGTGGCGGGGTCCGGGAGCGGCAGGATAGGGGTTAATAACTTTATGTAGGTGGTGGCGGTATAGGGGGTGGAAGATTAGGGGTTAATATGTATAATGTAGGTGGCGGTGGGCTCCAGGAGCAGCTGTTTAGGGGTTAATACATTTATTAGAGTTGTGGTGGGCTCTGGGAGCGGCGGTTTAGGGGTTAATAACTTTATTTAGGTGCGGCGGGGTCCGGGAGAGCGGCGGTATAGGGGGTAAACAGTATAGTATAGTGTGGGTGTTTAGTGACAGGGTACCAAAAAAGCTGGAAAAAAGCCGAAGAGCAGCGAGATTGATGACTGTTAGTTAACAGTCTGCTGCTCATCGCTCCGTACTTGGTGCGCGGCTTTTTGACAGCTTTTTTTATATTTTTGGAGAACGTATTCAGGTCCGCGGCAGCGATGTTAGGCGATGTCTGGCGAGCGTATTGGTGCCGTCGAATGCAGGTAAATTGACAGCTTGATAAATAGAGGCCAATGAGTTCAAATCAGCACGGTTTTATCAGAAATAGATCATGTCAAACTAATCTAATTCTATGAGGAAGTAAGTAAAAATATAGATAAAGGGGAATCAGTTGATATGATATACTTAGATTTTGCAAAGGCGTTTGATACAGTGCCACATGAGAGATTAATGCACAAAATTAAGGGACTGGGAATAGCTGAAAATGTTAGATCATGGATAAATAACTGGATAAAAGATAGGGAGCAATGAGTAGTAGTGAATGGATCATACTCAGATTGGACAAAAGTAATCAGTGGAGTCCCCCAGGGATCAGTACTGGGCCCTGTTCTTTTTAATATTTTTATAAATGACTTGGAGCAAGGATTAAATAGCGATATCTCTATTTTTGCAGATGATACTAAGTTAAGTAAGGTCATTAGGTCAGAGCAGGATGAACTTTCATTACAAAGGGATCTGCAAAAATTAGACGTATGGGCAGGTAAATGGAAAATGAGATTTAATAAGGGAAAATGCAAGGTTCTACATTTTTGAGGTAAAAATAAGCAGGCAATTTATTATTTAAATGGGACAAGACTTAGCCAAACAGAGGAGGAAAGGGATTAGGGAGTAGTAATAGATAACAAGCTAAAGATGGGTGCACAATGCAGGGCAGCAGCTTCAAAGGCTAATAAGATACTAGCATGAGGCATTGATTCAAGTGAGGAAACTATAATTATGGCACTATATAAATCCCTCAAGTATGGAGTGCATTTCTGGGGACCGATCGCAAAAAAAGATACTGCAGAACTAGAAAAAGTTCAGAGAAGGGCCACAAAGCTAATAAGGGGAATGTAGAATTTAAGCTAAGAGGAGAAGCTAGCCAAACTGGGTTTGTTTTCTTTAGAAAAAAGGTGCTTGAGAGGTGATATGATTACTTTATATAAATATTTTCAAGGCTCATATACAGATATGGCAGAAGCTCTGTTTATTCCAAGAAAATTGTTTGTGACAAGAGGTCACAATTTAAGGTTGGAAGAAATGAGATTTAATATCCTGCAACGGAAAAATTTTTTCACTGTAAGAGCAAGAAAATTGTGGAACTCATTACCAAAGGAGGTAGTGAATGCTAATACCATAGATACATTTAAAAATTGTTTGGATACATTTCTGTCTAGAAACAGAATTCATGGATATGATTGCTTGTATTAAATGGGTCACCTTTCAGTTGGATTATTTAAGTTTAACTGGAGTTGAACTCGATGGACTTTGTTCTTTTTTCAACCTTATCTACTATGTTACTATGTAAATAAAGATAGCAAGAGAACGAAGAAAAATGCTCTATCTGAATCATGAAAGAAAAAAGTTGGGTTCAGTATCCCTTTAATGCCTTTCTTTGTACGTGCTATTGTCAATAAAGTAAAAAATAAACAAATAAATAATCAAATAAAATCAATCATAACTAATTCTTTTTTTAATTTAAATTACCTGTTACATTTAGATTTTCTCATGTTTATCTGACCTAATTTTAGGAAATCCTGTGCACTATTAAATATAAACACTTGTAGGCTTTGCAGGCTTAAAAATAGCTGAATTGAGAAAAATTATTTTGTGTGCAGTTTCTAAATGATTAGAAACTAAGAAAGAGTTTACATTGGTGGTTTTAATCATGTTTGGTTGGCTGATAACTGTTAAAACAGCTGCTGAAAAAGATAACACATCCATCAGTTTCCTTGTTTTGAGCTAAACAATTATGACAGGATAAGGTTCTTTTGGCTCCTATAGAAGTCAATGGAAGAAAAAAAACAATCTGCTTTTAATTAACTTTAAGAGCATTAAAAACTTTCAGCTAGAATACGAGTTTTGCGTTATGAGGGGTGCGGTACTAACTTGCACGTTATTGTCACCGCTCACTTTCCTACAGCGCTGGTATTACAGGTTTTTCTAAACCCGGCGTTAACAGGCAAGAAGTGAGCATAGAGCAAAATTGAGTTCCATACCGCACCAGTGCTGCTTAAGTCAGCGGTGAGGTGGTTGTACGTGCTCGTGCACGATTTCCCCATAGACATCAATAGGGAGAGCCGGCTGAGAAAAAGTCTAACACCTGCAATAAAGCATCGTAAATCTCAGTAACGCAGCCCCATTGATTCCTATGGGGAAACACATTTTATGTTTACACCTAACACCCTAACATGAACCCCGCATCTAAACACCCCTAATCTTACACTTATTAACCCCTAATCTGCCGCCCCGACATCGCCGACACCTACATTATACTTATTAACTCCTAATCTGCTGCTCCGGACATCGCCACCACCTACATTATACTTATGAACCCCTAATCTGCTGCCCACATCGCCGACACCTACATTATATTTATTAACCCCTAATCTGCTGCCCACAACATCGCCGACACCTACATAATGTTATTAACCCCTAATATGCCGCCCCCAACGTCGCCGCCACTAGAATAAACATATTATCCCCTAAACCGCCGTACCCCCGCATGGCAATCACTAGTTAAATATGATTAACCCCTAATCTGCCGCCCCTAACATTGCCGCCACCTACCTACATTTATTAACCACTAATCTGCCCCCCAACGTCGCCGCCAATATATTATATTTATTAATCCCTAAATCTAAGTCTAACCCTAACCCTAACACCCCCTAACAAATACAATTTAAATAAATCTAAATACAAATTACTATCATTACCTAAATAATTCCTATTTAAAACTAAACACTTACCTATAAAATAAACCCTAAACTAGCTGCACTATAACTAATAGTTACATTGTATCTAGCTTAGGGTTTATTTTTATTTTACAGGCAAGTTTGTATTTATTTTAACTAGGTAGAATAGTTACTAAATAGTTATTAACTATAAAATAACTACCTAGCTCAAATAAATACAAATTGACCTGTAAAATAAAACCTAACCTAAGTTACACTAACACCTAACACTACACTACAATTAAATAAATTACCTAAATTAAATACAATTCCCTAAATTTAATACAATTAGCTAAATTAAAAAAAACCCACCAAATTGCAGAAAATAAAAAACAAATTACAAGATCTTTAAATAATTACACCTATCTAATAGCCCTATCAAAATAAAAAAGCCCCCCCCCCCAAATAAAAAAAAACCCTAGCCTAAACTAAACTACCAAAAGCCCTTAAGTTGGCCTTTTGCGGGGCATTGCCCCAAAGAAATCAGCTCTTTTACCTGTAAAAAATTGCATTCTATTGGCTGTTCCAATGAGCCAATAGAAATGAGCTCAATCCTATTGGCTGATTAAAGTTTTAAAGTTTTCAACCTAAATTCCGATTGGCTGATGGAATTCTATCAGCCAATCGGAATCTAAGGGACGCCATCTTGGATGACGTCACTTAAAGGTACCTTCATTCAGCAAGAAGATGTCGGAAGAAGAGGATGCTCCGCGCCGGATGTCTTGAAGATGAACCCACTCCGCGCTGAATGGATGAAGATAGAAGATGCTGTCTGGATGAAGACTTCTGCCCGTCTGGAGGACCACTTCTGCCCATCTGGAGGACCACTTCTGCCGGCTTCGTTGAGGACATCTTGCCGCTTGGATGAAGACTTCTCCCGGTAAGTGGATCTTTGGGGGTTAGTGTTAGGATTTTTTAAGAATGTATTGGGTGGGTTTTATTTTTACCTTAGGGCAATAGAGCCAAATGCCCTTTTAAGCACAATGCCCATCCAAATGCCCTTTTCAGGGCAATGGGGAGCTTAGGTTTTTTAGTTAGGGTTTTATTTGGGGGGATGGTTGTGTGGGTGGTAGGTTTTACTGTTGGGGGGGTTGTTTGTATTTTTTTTTACAGGAAAAAGAACTGATTTCTTTGGGGCAATGCCCCGCAAAAGGCCCTTTTAAGGGCTATTGATAGTTTAAATTAGGCTAGTTTTTTTTTATTTTGGGTGTTTTTTTTTTATTTTGATAGGGCTATTAGATTAGGTGTAATTAGTTTAAAGATCTTGTAGTTTGTTTTTTATTTTCTGTAATTTAGTGTTTGTTTGTTTTTGTAATTTAGCTATTTGTATTTAATTTAGGGAATTGTATTTAATTTAGGAAATGTATTTAATTGTAGTGTAAGGTTAGGTGTTAGTGTAAGACAGGTTAGGTTTTATTTTACAGGTCAATTTGTATTTTTTTTTAGCTAGGTAGTTAGTAAATAGTTAATAACTATTTAGTAACTATTCTACCTAGTTAAAATAAATACAAACTTGCCTGTAAAATAAAAATAAACCCTAAGCTAGATACAATGTAACTATTAGTTATATTATAGCTAGCTTAGTTTTTATTTTATAGGTAAGTATTTAGTTTTAAATAGGAATAATTTAGGTAATGATAGTAGTTTTTTTTTAGATTTATTTTAATTATATTTAAGTTAGGGGTGTTATGGATAGGGTTAGACTTAGATTTAGGGGTTAATAAATTTAATATGGTGGCGGCGACGTTGGGGCGGCAGATTAGGGGTTAATAATATTTAACTAGTGTTTACGATGCGGGAGTGCGGTGGTTAAGGGGTTAATATGTTTATTCTAGTGGTGGCGATGTCTGGAGCGGCAGATTAGGGGTTAATTATTTTATTTTAGTGTTTGGGATGCGGGAGGGCCTCGGTTTAGGGGTTAATAGGCAGTTTATGGGTGTTAGTGTACTTTTTAGCACTTTAGTTATGAGTTTTATGCTACATCGTTGTAGCGTAAAACTTATAACTACTGACTTTAGATTGCGTTATGAATCTTGACGGGGTAGGGTGTACCGCTCACTTTTTGGCCTCCCAGGACAAGCTCGTAATGCTGGTGCTATGGAAGTCCCATAGAAAAAAGACTATACGCAATTTGCGTAAGTTGATTTGCGGTAAAGCCAAAAAAAGTGTGCAATGCCCCTAAATCTGCAAGACTCGTAATGCCAGCGGGCATAAAAAAGCAGCGTTAGGACCTGTTAATGCTGCTTTTTCAACTTACCGCAAAACTCGTAATCTAGCCATTTAAGTTTTACCTATGCTGTCATTACTGGACTCATGTTTTTAATTTCATCTACTAGGCGTAAAGGGTCGGGTGCTCTTTACAACTAATATTACCAATTGTGAAACATTTTTAAAACATGTAAAGCACATACAAATTCAATAAAATCGTTTGAATATTTAAGAATTTTGTGGAATCTAATAATTTATATATAAAAGGTATCTATAAATATAAAATATTAAAGTCTGAAATACAACAATTAGGCCTGTATAGCAAAAGAAAACTAATCGGACAAGTCAAAATTCAATTTTCATGACTCAGATAGAACATGCAACTATAAACAACTTTTCAGTTAACATAAACACTTTTTAAGTCACCAGCTCCTACTGAGCATGTGCATGAATTCATGGAATATACGTATATGCATTTGTTATTGGCTGATGGTTGTCACATGATACAGGGGGAGTGAAAATAGACATTACTTTGAAATTTGTCCAAAAAAAAAAAGATCCACTACTCAATTGAAGTTCAGACTAAAGGGCCGATTTATTAAAGTGCGGACGGACATGATACGATGTAGCCTATCATGTCCGCTGCAAATCTATAAATGCTGACAGCATAAGCTGTCGGTATTTATCATTGCACAAGCAGTTCTTGTGAACTGCTTGTGCAATGCCGCCCCCTGCAGATTCGTAGCCAATAGGCCCCTAGCAGGGGGTGTCAATCAGCCTGATTGTATAGGATCGGGCAAATTGATGTCCGCAGCCTCAGAGCAGGCAGACAAGTTATGGAGCAGCGGTCTTTAGACCGCTGCTTCATAACTGCTGTTTCCAGCAAGCCTCAAGACTCGTACGGAAACAGGGGCATCAAGCTCCGTTCGGAGCATGATAATTCGGCCACTTAAAGGGACACTGTAAGTAAATATTTTCTATGCCTGTTACTAACTAACTACCCCAAATATGCTTTTTATCAATAGCATTTCATTAACATATCTCTACCGTATATCAGAAATCTTGTCTGCAAATGTAATTGTTTTCCAAACCCACTCTGTGGGTATCCTTTGCTCTGTACCAATCCGTTTACAATACCTAGGTTTCAAAATGGCGCTTTAAACACAAAGTTTTTGGTTTAAGTATTTTGAACATGCAGTGCTGAAAATAGTGGGCATGATAACGTGACATCATCGGCGAATAAAAATATAACTTTTAGAACGTTATGAAACTTGGTTTTGGAGAAAATATAGGTCAGTAGGTTTTAATTAATGTTTATTAACTTTAATATGTTAGTTGTTTAGCTTAAAAATTATAACAGAAAGTAATCCTTTAAGTGCTATTTCATTGTCTTTTAATCATGCATGTATTGATCATGTAAATCTACTGTATTTCCTGGTCCTTTAATACTTTGGCTAAGGCCGGAGTAGACAAGGTTCTCAACTTGAGATCCTGTCTGCCTGGCTTTTCATCGAACAGACAGTAGACCCTGAATGTCCGCTGCCCAGATGTATTATTACACACTAACTTCAATGTGTAATACAGTCGCCTTCTCTCGCACTAACCAATCGTGTTAAAGGAGGGCCTGTCAATCACCCAGAGTGAGCGTGCTTGGGGTGATTGCAATACCCCATCTCAGAGATGGTGGAGAGTGTAGGAAGCAGTGGTCTTTTGACCACTGCTTCTTACATTGTGGGAAGCAGGTTGGCATGTGCTTAGGCTTCTTATTACATTGAGCCCTTTGGATCTCCTACAGCAGTATACACTCCTAAGCTTTGTTACTTTAAAAGTACATGGAACCCAATTTGTTATTGTCATAGAGATTTAGCCCCAAATAGGTTCTTACCAGGTGGAGAAAATACTACAGACCAGACCAAAACATTTCAGACAATGGAAACCCTTTTATAGGCTGATCTTTTATTTTACTGCTAGCAGGACTCCTCTTATAGACAGACAAAAGACTGAGAATGAAGAGAATGAGAGAATGGAGTTCTTGCTACTTGAGAAGGCTTATATACAGAGAAAAATGTATCTTAGTATCCATTGTTGACAAAGAATGTGTATATATCCTACACAACTGGGAGCTAGCAGGTGATTGGTGCTTACACACATTTGTCTCTTGTGATTGGCTCACCCGATGTGTTCAGCTATCTCCCAGTAGTGCACAGCTGCTGATTTAGCAAAGGATAACAAGACAAAGAAGCACATTTTCTCAGTACAGCCTCAACCCAAAGAGATGCTCTCTTATACTTCCACATGCACATAAAGATTATCTCTCTCTCTCAAACACACACACACAGATGCTCTCTCATACTTACACATGCACATACAGATGATCTCTTTCACACACACACACACACACACACACACAGATAGTGATGTCGCGAACCTAAAAATTTCGGTTCGCGAACAGCGGATTCGAACTTCCACTACTGTTCGCAGTGGAGGCTCCTCTATAGGAGCACTTGAGCACGTGCACCCCCTGACCCCTGATGAACAAAAAAAAAAAAAAAAGAGAAATAATTTTTTTTTTTAATTTTTAAACCTTTTTGATGATTAAATTAAAAAATACTAAAGGCTCCACTTTTGCTCCACTGCAGTTTTAAGTTAAAACATTAAAATTGCCTTATTTAGGCTGAAAGTGGAATGGGCATTTGCCTAATACTTCTATCTATCGCACGTGCGATAGAAAGAAGTATAGGCAAAAGCTCTTTCCACTTTAAAGCTGCATTGACAGCAGCGCCACCTACAGGCCAGCCCATAGGTCTCCTTACCGCACAGCTCTTAGTGTGCGAGAGCCAGCTGTCACGTGACACTCGCACACTAAGAGCTGTGTGTGTGGAGGCAGTGGCATCAGCAGACACTGGCTCCTCCCTCCTCTCCCCCCTGCAGACATCAAGGAAGCGCGGCAACTTGGAGTAGAAGGTATGGCGGGGTTTATTAATTGTGATAAGGACCTTGGATATAATACAGTAGTAATAAGGTCCTGTGTCAGCCACTGACTGCTCAGCCTCTCTACCCTGTCTGGCTTCTCTCTACTAGTACGAGGGGCAGAATTAGATTAGCTAGAAGTTGAACTTAAGGACAGATAGGTTTGTCAGCCTGTACATGGCTTCTACCAGTTCTACGCAAGTGTGTAAGAATGTCTGAGGACCAGGGTTGATTACTTTCAGTGTACGCACTAGGTGACTGCACGGGTGCTCTATTCTGAATGAGGGGCTGAGCTCAGGTGAGGATTTTCAGTCAGGATTGTAAATCTAAATGTGTCTGGCAGTAGCAGAATGGAATCACAGTCCACTGACTCCTCTCACTTCAGCCCTGCACAAGTTCCGTAGTGAAAATCTAGAATGCAGCGGGGGCTGGGTTTACAGGGAAGTTAAATGGTCAGTTTTGTTTTTTTAGCTCCACCGGCATTTATGCTCCTCATGTTGCTGTGACAGTGTGTGTGTGTGATTTATTTTTATGGCTTTGCTGCTTTGAACTTTCAGATAGAAATCCGGAGTCGTCACTGAATTGTGCAGTGTATAGGTGTCTGCCCCTTCAACCATCCTGCATGAGGAGCTTTAGACCGATCAGAAAATGAAGGTTAAGTTAAGTGATCACACTCAGTCATATTTGTTAAAAAATCAGTTACTTTGCTCTGCTTCATATTTTTAAAAGGATTTTGTTTTTTTATAGTTATTTTAATTTTGCTAAAATTGTATGCTATAAATCAGTCCCCTTGTCTATGAACTGCTCAGTTTACTCTAAACACCTTTTTGTTTGTTGCTTGCACTCCTCATTAACTTTTTAAAAATAAAGTGGAATCCCCTTGTATCTGTCCCAGTGTGTGTAGTGTATCCATATGTATGTGAGTGTATTTATTAATATGTGTGTGTATGTATGTTTTAAAAAAAACTTGTCAGATTTAAAGGAGATTGTCAGATGATCCTTTATTGAAAGACAGAGAAGTCAGCACTCAAAGAAAATAGGGTAGTAAACTAAATAGTTTTAATTGTATTTTACTGTAATTTTTCAATAAAAACTAGTTTACTACCCTATTTTCTTTGAGTGCTGATATCTGTCTTTCAATAAAGGATCACTTCTCCTTTAAATCTGTCTTAAGTTTTTTTTTTGTGTGTGTGTTTCTTTTTATTTAAACATTGGTTTGTAAGGGTCTGCACCAAAGTGTAAACATATATTTTTTAGGAAAATGGTTTTCATGCAAATAAAGCTCCCTTCATTACCATGTATGAATATGCATGTATGGGTATGTGTGTAATTTTATATATATATATATATATATATATATATATATATATGAATATGAATGTGTATGTGTATATAAGAGTGTGTGTATAACTGTGCATGTGTGTGTAAATGTGTATATATGTGTATAAATGTGTATAACTGTATATGTGTATATAAAAGTGTGTGTATAACTGTGTATGTGTATTAATGTGTATAAGTGTGTATAAGAGTGTGTTTATAAGTGTGTATAACTGCATGTGTGTGTATAAGTGTGTATGAGTGTGTGTATAAATGTGTATGAGTGTGTTTGTATAACGTATAAGAGTGTGTGTATAAATGTACATGTGTGTGTATATGTGTATAAATGTGAATAAGCGTGTATAAATGTGTATAACTGTGCATGTGTGCATTTGTATAAATGTGTATAAGTGTGTATAACTGTGCATGTGTGTGTGTAAATGTGTATGTGTGTATAAATGTGTATAACTGTGTCTGTGTGTGTAAATGTGTATATGTGTGTATAAATGTGTATGAGTGTGTGTGTGTATAACAGTGCATGTGTGTGTAAATGAGTATAAGAGTTTGTGCATAACTGTGTATGTGTATGAATGTGTATAAGTGTGTTTGTATAACTGTGCATGTGTGTGTGTAAATGTGAGTATAAATGTGTATAAATGTTTGTGTGTGTATAACTGTGTGTGTGCGTTTGTATATAACTGTGTATATGTGTGTATAAGTGTGTGTGTATATGTGTGTATAAAGGAGTTGGGAGGGGCACAGGAGATGGGAGGGGGAATAGGGTAGAGGAGGGGCAGAGGAGGTAGGTAGGTGGAGCAAAGAGGAGGTGGGGGGCCCTGCCACACTTTTGACCCGGGGGCCCTGGTTGATCTCAGTCCGCCCCTGGTACCCAGTATATATATAGTAACTGCAGGGTGTATGTGGTGCTCTTGTCTTTCAATATATACAGGTTAGTTATGTACATACAACACACAGTAATACACATAACACACTGCCCTCACCTTGTACAAGGATGTGTTAAGGTAACTGGCAGAGTGTGTGTGTATGTGTGTATATATATATATATATATATATATATATATATATATATATATATATATATACACACACACACACACACACAATAAAATGGGTGGAGCCATCTGAGGGGCGGGGCTAGTGCTCCCCCATCTTCAAAAGTCACCAGCCGCCACTGACTGTTCGCGAACCGGCGAACCATGCGAACCGCCATTGACTTCAATAGGCATGTGAACTTTAAAACCCACAGGGACTCTTTCTGGCCACAATAGTGATGGAAAAGTTGTTTCAAGGGGACTAACACCTGGACTGTGGCATGCCGGAGGGGGATCCATGGCAAAACTCCCACGGAAAATTACATAGTTGATGCAGAGTCTGGTTTTAATCCATAAAGGCCCTAAATCACCTAACATTCCTAAATTGTTTGGAATAACGTGCTTTAAAACATCAGGTATGATGTTGTATCGATCAGGTAGTGTAAGGGTTACGCCCGCTTGACAGTGACAGACCAAACTCCCAGTGTAACGCACCGCAAACAACTGCAAACAGTCCATTTGCACAACCACGAGACAAATAGATTTGATAGATAGATACATAGATCAATAGATGCAATATACATATGATAGATAGGAATTCCATAGATCAATAGATGCAATATACATTTGATAGATACGAATTACATTGATCAATAGATGCAATATACATTTGATAGATACGAATTACATTGATCAATAGATGCAATATACATTTGATAGATACGAATTTCATAGATCAATAGATGCAATATACATTTGATAGATATGAATTACATAGATCAATAGATGCAATATACATTTGATAGATACGAATTACATAGATCAAAAGATGCAATATACATTTGATAGATACGAATTACATAGATCAAAAGATGCAATATACATTTGATAGATACGATTTACATAGATCAATAGATGCAATATACATTTGATAGATACGAATTACATAGATCAATAGATGCAATATACATTTGATAGATACGAATTACATAGATCAATAGATGCCATATACATAGATACAATATACATAAGGTTCCCAGAGGCAGTTGCGGCGCCAGGGAACGTGTATATGGCATGGATTTTCGGAACCGGGAGATGGAAAAAGATGCTTGGACACCCAGTACAAGCCGTTCTCCTTCAGCCTTTTTTATACGCGGGTCCCCGACTCTCAACAGGCACGACAGCATGAAAGACCCCATATGCCATGACTTACTTTTGCACAATCGAGTACAGGTATGGCATCGATTTTAGGAACCCGGAGATAATTTTTAGGAACCGGGAGATGGAAAAAGATGCTTGGACACCCAGTACAGGTCGTTCTCCTTCAGCCTTTTTATACGAGGGTCCCTGTATTGGTGGCACTAGTTGGCAAGTGGGCCTGGCACACACGCTGGCAGGCAGGCAACTGCAATTCGATTGCACTAGCAGACTGATGTTTCACAGTCAAAAAAGTTTTTTTTTAAAATATTTACACTACTGTTACAACAAATATGAGTGGTGCCACTAACTTGGCAAGTGGGCTTGGCACACACGCTGGCAGGCAGGCAACTTCAATTAGATTAGACTAACAGACTGATGTTTCACAGTCAAAAAAGTTTTTTTTAAAAATATTTACACTACTGTTATAACAAATATGATTGGTGGCACTAGTTGGAAAGTGGGCCTGGCACACACGCTGGCAGACAGGCAGATATGAGTGGTGGCACTGAGGAAGTAGGCACAGTATATGCTGTGAGCCTGACACACAGGCTGGCAGTGGCAGGCTGGCCTGGCAACTAAAATTAAATAACACTAGCAGACTGATGTAAATTTTTTTTTTTTTTTTTAAATTTACACTAATGTTACAACAGATATGAGTGGTGGCACTGAGGATGGAAGTAGGCACAGTATATGCTGGGAGCCTGACACACAGGCTGGCACTAGTGGCAGGCTGGCCTGGCAACTAAAATTAAATAACACTAGCAGACTGATGTAAAAGTTTTTTTTTAAAAAAAATTTACACTAATGTTACAACAGATATGAGTGTTGGCACTGAGGATGGAAGTAGGCACAGTATATGCTGTGAGCCTGGCACACAGGCTGGCACTAGTGGCAGGCTAGCCTGGCAACTAAAATTAAATAACACTAGCAGACTGATGTAAAAGTTTTTTTTAAAAAAAGTTACACTAATGTTACAACAGATATGAGTGTTGGCACTGAGGATGGAAGTAGGCACAGTATATGCTGTGAGCCTGACACACAGGCTGGCACTAGTGGCAGGCTGGCATGGCAACTAAAATTAAATAACACTAGCAGACTGATGTAAAAGTTTTTTTTTTTTAAATTACACTAATGTTACAACAGATATGAGTGGTGGCACTGAGGATGGAAGTAGGCACAGTATATGCTGTGAGTCTGACACACAGGCTGGCACTAGTGGCAGGCTGGCCTGGCAACTACAATTAAATAACACTAGCAGACTGATGTAAAAGTTTTTTTTTTAAAAAGTTACACTAATGTTACAACAGATATGAGTGGTGGCACTGAGGATGGAAGTAGGCACAGTATATGCTGGGAGCCTGACACACAGGCTGGCACTAGTGGCAGACTGGACTGGCAACTAAAATTAAATAACACTAGCAGACTGATGTAAACGTTTTTTTAAAAAAAAAGTTATACTAATGTTACAACAGATATGAGTGGTGGCACTGAGGATGGAAGTAGGCACAGTATATGCTGGGAGCTTGACACACAGGCTGGCACTAGTGGCAGGCTGGCCTGGCAACTAAAATTAAATAACACTAGCAGACTGATGTAAAAGTTTTTTTTAAAAAAATTACACTAATGTTACAACAGATATGAGTGGTGGCACTGAGGATGGAAGTAGGCACAGTATATGCTGTGAGCCTGACACACAGGCTGGCACTAGTGGCAGGCTGGCCTGGCAACTAAAATTAAATAACACTAGCAGACTGATGTAAAGTTTTTTTTTTTTTAAAGTTACACTAATGTTACAACAGATATGAGTGGTGGCACTGAGGATGGAAGTAGGCACAGTATATGCTGGGAGCCTGACACACAGGCTGGCACTAGTGGCAAGCTGGCCTGGCAACTAAAATTAAATAACACTAGCAGACTGATGTAAAAGTATTTTTAAAAAAAATTACACTAATGTTACAACAGATATGAGTGGTGGCACTGAGGATGGAAGTAGGCACAGTATATGCTGTGAGCCTGACACACAGGCTGGCACTAGTGGCAGGCTGGCCTGGCAACTGAAATTAGATTACATTAGCAGACTGATGTAAAAGTTTTTTTTAAAAAAAATTACACTAATGTTAAACCAGATATGAGTGGTGGAAAACAGAGCAATTAGGCACAGTATATGATGTGTGCCTGACACACAGGCCTGCTGGAAAATGAAAATAGATTACACTAGCAAACTGATGTAAAAGTTTTTTTTTTTTTTAATTTACAATAATGTTACACCAGATATGAGTGGTGGCAGTGAGCAAGTAGGTACAGTATATGCTGTGAGCCTCACACACAGGCTGACAGGCAGGCAAATGCAATTAGATTACAAAAAAAACGACTGAAGTTCTAGGGCTTTTTGGGCTGAAGTTCTAGCCCTAAAAAGGGCTTTTTGGGGTGCTGTCCTTACAGCAGAGATTCAGATGGACACTGAATACACTAGTATAGCTATCAATTTCCTTATAAAATTAACAGCAGCAGCACTATCCCTCCTCTCACTAAGAATGCAGGATCAGAATGAATCTAAAATGGCTGCTGCCCAGGAGCTGGGAGGGTCTGGGAGAGAGTGTCTGCTGCTGATTGGCTGAAATATGTCTGCAGACTGTGAGATACAGGGTCAAAGTTTACTCAATGATGACGAATAGGGGGTGGATCGAACATCGCATATGTTTGCCCGCCGCGGCGAACGCGAACAAGCTAAGATCGTCGGGAACTGTTCTCCGGCGAACTGTTCGCGACATCACTACACACAGATGCTCTCTCAGATTTACACATGCACATACAGATGACCTCTCTCTCACACACACAGATTATCTCTAAGACTTACACATGCACATACAGATGATCTCTCTCACACACACACAGATGCTCTCATACTTACACATGCACATAAAGATTATCTCTCTCTCTCAAACACACACACACAGATGCTCTCTCAGACTTACACATGCACATACAGATTATCTCTCTCTCACACACAGATGGTCTCTCATACTTACACATGCACATAAAGATTATCTCTCTCACACACACACAGATGCTCTCTCATACTTACACATGCACATACAGATGATCGCTCTCACACACACAGATGCTCTCTCAGATTTACACATGCACATACAGATGATCTCTCTCACACACACAGATTATCTCTCATACTTACACACATGCACATACAAATTATCTCTCACACACACAGATTATCTCTCATACTTACACATGCTCATACAGATGATCTCTCACACACACAGATGCTCTCATACTTCATGCACATACAGATGATCTTTCTCACACACACAAATGCTCTCAGACTTACACATGCACATACAGATTATCTCTCTCACACACACAGATTATCTCTCATACTTACACATGCACATACAGATGATCTCTCACACACACACAGATGCTCTCATACTTTATGCACATACAGATGATCTTTCTCACACACACAAATGCTCTCATACTTACACATGCACATACAGATTATCTCTCTCTCATACACACACAGATGATCTCTCATACTTACACATGCACATACAGATTCTCTCTCTCACACACACAGATGCTCTCATACTTACACATGCACGTACAGGTGATCTCTCTCACACACACAGGTGCTCTCTCATACTTACACATGCACATACAGATGATCTCTCAAACACACACAGATGCTCTCATACTTACACATGCACGTACAGGTGATCTCTCTCACACACACAGGTGCTCTCTCATACTTACACATGCACATACAGATGATCTCTCAAACACACACAGATGCTCTCATACTTACACATGCACATACAGATGATCTCTCTCTCACACACACACAGATGCTCTCATACTTACCCATGCACATACAGATAATCTCTCACACACACAGGTGCTCTCTCATACTTACACATGCACATACAGATGATCTCTCTCACACACACACACAGATGCTCTCTCAGACTTACACATGCACATACAGATGATCTCTCTCACACACACAGGTGCTCTCTCATACTTACACATGCACATACAGATGATCTCTCTCACACACACACACACACAGATGCTCTCTCAGACTTACACATGCACATACAGATGATCTCTCTCTCACACACACACACACACACACACAGATGCTCTCATACTTACACATGCACATACAGATGATCTCTCTCTCACACACACAGATGCTCTCATACTTACACATGCACATACAGATGATCTCTCTCTCACACACACACAGATGCTCTCATACTTACACATGCACATACAGATAATCTCTCACACACACAGGTGCTCTCTCATACTTACACATGCACATACAGATGATCTCTCTCACACACACACACACAGATGCTCTCTCAGACTTACACATGCACATACAGATGATCTCTCACACACACACAGATGCTCTCATACTTACATATGCACATACAGATGATCTCTCTCACACACACAGGTGCTCTCTCATACTTACACATGCACATACAGATGATCTCTCTCTCACACACACACACACACAGATGCTCTCTCAGACTTACACATGCACATACAGATGATCTCTCTCACACACACAGGTGCTCTCTCATACTTACACATGCACATACAGATGATCTCTCTCTCACACACACAGGTGCTCTCAGACTTACACATGCACATACAGATGATCTTTCTCACACACACACAGATGCTCTCTCATACTTACACATGCACATACAGATTATCTCTCTTACACACACACAGATGCTCTCTCAGACTTACACATGCACATACAGATGATCTCACACACACACACAGATGCTCTCTCATACTTACACATGCACATAAAGATAATCTCTCTCTCACACACACACAGATACTCTCTCAGACTTACACATGCAAGTACAGGTGATCTCTCTCACACACACAGGTGCTCTCTCATACTTACACATGCACATACAGATGATCTCACACACACACACACACACACACACACACAGATGCTCTCATACTTACACATGCACATACAGATGATCTCTCATACACACACAGATGCTCTCATACTTACACATGCACATACAGATAATCTCTCTCACACACACACACAGATACTCTCTCATACTTACACATGCACATACAGATAATCTCTCTCACACACACACAGATACTCTCTCATACTTACACATGCACGTACAGGTGATCTCTCTCACACACACAGGTGCTCTCTCATACTTACACATGCACATACAGATGATCTCTCTCACACACACATATTATCTCTCATACTTACACATGCACATACAGATGATCTCTCTCTCACACATACACAGATGCTCTCATACTTACACATGCACATACAGATGATCTCTCTCACACACACACAGATGCTCTCATACTTACACATGCACATACAGATGATCTCTCTCTCACACACACACAGATGCTCTCATACTTAGACATGCACATACAGATGATCTCTCTCACACACACACACACACAGATGCTCTCTCAGACTTACAAATGCACATACAGATGATCTCTCTCACACACACAGGTGCTCTCATACTTACACATGCACATACAGATGATCTCTCTCTCACACACACACACACAGATGCTCTCATACTTAAACATGTACATACAGATGATCTCTCTCACACACACAGGTGCTCTCAGACTTACACATGCACATACAGATGATCTCTCACACACACAGGTGCTCTCATACTTACACATGCACATACAGATGATCTCTCTCACACACACAGGTGCTCTCATACTTACACATGCACGTACAGATGATCTCTCTCACACACACACAGATGCTCTCATACTTAAATATGTACATACAGATGATCTCTCTCACACACACAGGTGCTCTCAGACTTACACATGCACATACAGATGATCTCTCACACAGACAGGTGCTCTCATACTTACACATGCACGTACAGATGATCTCTCTCACACACACAGGTGCTCTCATTCTTACACATGCACGTACAGATGATCTCTCTCACACACACACAGATGCTCTCATACTTAAACATGTACATACAGATGATCTCTCTCACACACAGGTGCTCTCAGACTTACACATGCACATACAGATGATCTCTCTCTCACACACACACACAGATGCTCATACTTACACATGTACATACAGATGATCTCTCTCACACACACACAGATGCTCTCATACTTACACATGCACATACAGATGATCTCTCTCACACACATAGATTATCTCTCATACTTACACATGCAAGTACAGGTGATCTCTCTCACACACACAGGTGCTCTCTCATACTTACACATGCACATACAGATGATCTCTCACACACACATGTGCTCTCATACTTACACATGCACATACAGATGATCTCTCACACATACAGGTGCTCTCATACTTACACATGCACATACAGATGATCTCTCACACACACACAGGTGCTCTCATACTTACACATGCACGTACAGATGATCTCTCTCACACACACACAGATGCTCTCATACTTACACATGCACATACAGATAATCTCTCTCACACACACACAGATACTCTCTCAGACTTACACATGCAAGTACAGGTGCTCTCTCACACACACAGGTGCTCTCTCATACTTACACATGCACATACAGATGATCTCTCACACACACAGGTGCTCTCATACTTACACATGCACATACAGATGATCTCTCACACATACAGGTGCTCTCATACTTACACATGCACATACAGATGATCTCTCACACACACACAGGTGCTCTCATACTTACACATGCACGTACAGATGATCTCTCTCACACACACACAGATGCTCTCATACTTACACATGCACATACAGATAATCTCTCTCACACACACACAGATACTCTCTCAGACTTACACATGCACGTACAGGTGATCTCTCTCACACACACAGGTGCTCTCTCATACTTACACAAGCACATACAGATGATCTCTCTCACACACACACAGATGCTCTCATACTTACACATGCACATACAGATGATCTCTCTCTCACACACACAGATGCTCTCATACTTACACATGCACATACAGATGATCTCTCTCTCACACACACACACAGATGCTCTCATACTTACATATGCACATACAGATGATCTCTCTCACACACACAGATGCTCTCTCATACTTACACATACACATACAGATGATCTGTCTCACACACACACAGATGCTCTCATACTTACACATGCACATACAGATGATCTCTCTCTCACACACACAGGTGCTCTCTCATACTTACACATGCACATAAAGATTATCTCTCTCTCACACACACAGGTGCTCTCTCATACTTACACATGCACCTACAGATGATCTCTCTCACACACACACAGGTGCTCTCTCATACTTACACATGCACGTACAGATGATCTCTCTCACACACACACAGATTATCTCTCATACTTACACATGCACATACAGATGATCTCTCTCACACACAGATTATCTCTCATACTTACACATGCACATACAGATGATCTCTCTCACACACACAGATTATCTCTCATACTTACACATGCACATACAGATGATCTCTCTCACACACACACACAGAGATTATCTCTCATACTTACACATGCACATACAGATGATCTCTCTCACACACACACAGAGATTATCTCTCATACTTACACATGCACATACAGATGATCTCTCTCACACACACACAAAGATTATCTCTCATACTTACACATGCACATACAGATGATCTCTCTCACACACACACAGAGATTATCTCTCATACTTACACATGCACATACAGATGATCTCTCTCACACACACACACAGAGATTATCTCTCATACTTACACATGCACATACAGATGATCTCTCTCACACACACAGATGCTCTCATACTTACACATGCACATACAGATGATCTCTCTCTCACACACACAGATGCTCTCATACTTACACATGCACATACAGATGATCTCTCTCACACACACAGATGCACATACAGATGATCTCTTTCTCACACACACAGATGCTCTCATACTTACACATGCATGTACAGGTGATCTCTCTCACACACACAGATTATCTCTCATACTTACACATGCACATACAGATGATCTCTCTCACACACACAGATGCTCTCATACTTACACATGCACATACAGATGATCTCTCTCACACACACACACAGATGCTCTCATACTTACACATGCACATACAGATGATCTCTCTCACACACACAGATGCTCTCATACTTACACATGCACATACAGATGATCTCTCTCACACACACACACACAGATGCTCTCATACTTACATATGTACATTCAGATAATCTCTCTCTCTCACACACACAGATTATCTCTCATACTTGCACATGCACATACAGATGATCTCTCTCACACTTACACATGCACATACAGATAATCTCTCTCTCACACACACAGATTATCTCTCATACTTGCACATGCAAATACAGATTAGCCTTTTCTCTCTCACAAACACAAATATGCTCTCTTATACTTACACATGCACATACAGATGATCTCTCTCACACACACTCACAGATTCTAATTCAAATATTAAAAACAACAGTGAAGAACAACATTTCTCTTAAAATTAGAGGATGTCTCATCATCATGATATTCCTATATTAATTCTCACCCATCTGACAAGTTGCTTGCTGGCAGTAGTACACATTGAACTTGTCTCACTCCACTGGACACACAATGACACCAGGCTCTTCTTGCAGAGTCACACTGACTAGCGAGCATTGTGTCTGCAGATGATCCACTCTACACGTGCCGGTCACACTCCAGCTTTCTACTGCATGTTCCAAAGACAGCCACACCCTGGTAACATACCCCCCAACTGTCCTGATTTTTGCGGGACAGTCCTGATTTTAGGGCTCTGTCCCCCTGTCCCGGGTTGCTAGCCATCTGTCCCGATTTGCCCCAGGCATTTAAAAAAAAAAATTTGTTATGTAGTGCTAGTGACTTTGCTATGCAACTGTCAGCTGCTGGAGATAGGACAGTGACTCATGTGCATAGCATAACATAGGGTCTGAGGGAGCTGATGTACGGCATTATCTCACTCACTGTGTGTAGCTGTAATAACGGGACCCCCAGTTCCTGGTGCCTATAAAATGTATTAGCTGTGGGAGATACACATATACATATTAGTGCACAGTACATCAGCTTTATCAGACCCTTTGTTATTCCATTCACATGAGTCACTAAAGCTCCCTTGTTTTTGCACTGTGCAGTGAGTGATTGGGCTGTACAGCGTAACACAGGGTCAGAAGGAGCTGGAGAGGCTGGGGGCACCAGTGATTATCATTCTTTGTACCGGTGGTTCACCTTCCTGCCCTGAGTCAATCTCCTTTGTGCGCTTTATATACTAGAGTAGCCTGCCCCATGTGTAGTGCAATTGGCATGCACCAGTATGGAGAAATAAAAAATCTACTCCCCAATGAACACGGACACGCAATTGCGGTGACGTCATCCTGGGGGCTGGAGCATTTGCCCTGCACAGAAGGGACTGTGCTCGAGTGGCCGCACGGCAAGAAAATATCAAAATGGGTATTGTTAGCAGCCCAAAAAAGCGGAAGATTGCAAAAATATTTTATTCAGTTACAAAACGAATTCTAAAATAAGCAACACAGACCTAGGTTTACTTTAGCTTGATAAATACAATAAAATTAGTTCTTAATTTGGGTAAACTGTCCCTTTAAGCAGGAGTAAGAAGGCTGTATACACTCTGACCACGGGTAATGGTGACCTCTCTAACCTACCTCTGGTAGTGATGATGTCTAACCCCTGGTGATAATACTAGCATGCCTTCAGTTTTATACAATAAGCAGTGCTTATACCAGGGTAACGAACAGTGGCTGCCGCAGACTGCCAGCTAATGTGCTTGCCAACCCCAGGACCCCATACAATGAATTACAGATACTCATATATGATGTAGTGTGTGTGTCTATCTGTATCCATAACTCTATGTATGTATCTGTATGTATAAGTTTATGCTATGTAGTGTGTGTGTCTGCATGTATAAATGTAAGCTATGTAGTGTGTGTATGTGTATCTGCATGTATAAGTGTGTATCTGCATTTATAAGTGTATGCTATGTAGTGTGTGTCTGCATGTATAAGTGTATTCTATATAGTGTCTGTGTATCTGCATGTATATGTGTGCTGCCTGTATAAGTGTATGCCATGTAGTGTGTGTGTATCTTCGTGTGTAAGTGTACGCTATGTAGTGTGTGTATCTTCATGTGTAAGTGTATGCTATGTAGTGTGTGTGCATTTGCATGTATAAGTGTATGCTATGTAGTGTGTGTGTGTATCTGCATGTATAAGTGTATGCTATGTAGTGTGTGTGTGTATTTGCATGTGTATGCTATGTAGTGTGTGTGTATCTGCATGTGTATGCTATGTAGTGTGTGTGTATCTGCATGTATAAGTGTATACTAGGTAGTGTGTGTGTGTGTGTGTATCTGCATGTATAAGTGTATGCTATGTAGTGTGTGTGTATCTGCATGTGTAAGTGTATGCTATGTAGTGTGCTACTGTGCATTTTTGCTGACTTTAAAGGCCAGAATCTAGAATATTAATGGGGACTGCAGAGAACAGTTTTAACAAATTTATTATTAAATGTCCAATTAAGATAAACATATTTAGCAATGTCTTTGTGAAAGCTTATTAAATACATAGCTCACATAGCCATACCAGTGGTTTGAGCTTGTGTTTGATTTGCTGCCTGTGTATTAAAATATATGACTTTATTTAGAATTTTATTTATATTACTTTGGTCTTATGATTTTTTAAGTCCCGCCCACCACATTTCAATTTTTTGCCGTGGGGGGGGGTGTCCCTCTTTTGAATTTTGAAATGTTGGGAGGTATGTGGTAACCCCTACGAACTTTTGCAATGCAGTATTGGATTGGCTGGCTCAGGGCTTAGTTATTAATCAAGCAGCATATATCTCACTTAAATGTTTTTATTATATATACTTTGTTCTATGGTAACTGCATGCTTACAAAAAAGCCCCCCGCCCCCCACCATATTCTAGTCATGTGACATGGCATGGTCAATTAACTTATCCCATAAAAAAAAAAAGCAGAATTTTTTTTATCGTTTTATTTTAGTACTCTGTTTGTGCCCCCCAGTCCTTGTACCACAGTAGAGTGGAACCGGCTGCACTGCTAATAGGTCCGCTCCTGGAATAGTGCAGCACACGAATATTCTGAAAAACTAATTTTTAAATAATTTTTTTTAAAAGGCAGACAGAGAAATGTGTGCTTTATTTGTTAATACATTTAAAGGGACAGTCTAGTATAAATTAAACTTTCATTATTCAGATAGGACTTTTAATTTTAATCAACTTTCCAATTTACTTTTATCATCAAATTTGATTTTTTCTCTTGGTATTCTTAGTTTAAACTAAACATAGGTAGGCTCATATGCTAATTTCTAAGCCTTTGAGGGCTGCCTCTTATCACATGCTTTTTAAATCTCTTTTCAAAACAAAGAGATAGAAAGTACACGTGGGCCATATAGATAACACTGTGTTCAGGCACAGGGAGTTATTTAAGATTTAGCACAAAACAATGCTAAATTTAAGACAATAGATAATAAACAGTCACAGTCATGTGATCAGGGGGCTGGAAGAAGGTTCCTAGAAACAAGGTAATCACAGAGGTAAAAAGTATATTAATATAACTGTGTTGGTTATGCAAAACTGGGGAATGGGTAATAAAGGGATTATCTATCTTTTAAAACATAACAATTCTATGGTAGACTGTCCCTTTAAGAATTAAAATGAAAATTAAACTTTACATCCAACTCTACAATTTAAAAAAAAAATTGAATATATGGGAATTTTGAAAAGCATTTTTTTTTTTTTTTTGTTTTATTTACAGAATTATGATTTCTGTCTTAAAATACAAACAGCTAAAAAATCATGTGAAAATCTGAAAAGAAGTTTATAAGTTGCGGGAGGTTTGTAGACGTTTTTGTATCAGTTATTATTATTAATAAATAAATAGTTCCAAGGATTTGAACACAGCATTTTTCTTTTTCAGGCTTGTAAGAAAAGCAGATATCATATATCGCTTGCAAATGCTTAGTGCAGGTGGGAGAGGGTAATTAAGTGTTATGAAATTTTAGCAATACAGCACATATTCCAGTAACCATTATACCAGAGCCCAGATTCTTTGCAAAAAACAAATTAACACACCAGATAATATTTCTAACATTGTAATTGTCTTGTAAGTGGTTATCCTGCTCAGTTGGAATTCCTAATTTTACCGCTTTTTATTTTATCAAAAAGACAAAAATCATTTGAAATCTTGTTTGTCAGGACAACAATCTCAGCTAAAAGTGAAATGAATTATTGAACTAATAACTTGTATTTCTTGATCTATTTCTTGCTTCTGATTTTTTTTATTTAAACAAAATATTGTTTGTAGACTTTTCATATATAGTATTATTTTATTGGTAAGCAGCCATAATGGTACATTATTGTATTTTAACTGTAACTCAGAATGTTATAAATATTCAGGATAATATTAAAGGGGAAACATTGCTTAAGTGGCAGTCTAGTCAAAATTATACTTTCATGATTTAGATAGGCCATTCAATTTCAAACAACATTCCAATTTACTTTTCTTTTATCGTAATATGCGCTTTGTTCCTTTGGCTTTTCTTGAAAGCTAAACCTAAGTATGCTCATATGCTAATTTCAAAGCCCTTGAAGGCTACCTTTTATCTCAGTGCATTTTGACAGTTTTTAACAGCTAGACAATGCCAGTTCATGTGTACCATATAGATAACATTGTGCTCACTCCTGTGGAGTTATTTATGAGTCAGCACTGATTGGCTAAAATGCAAGTCTGTGAAAAGCACTGAAAAAAGGGCAGTCTGCAGAGGCTTAGATACACGGTAATCACAGAGGTAAAAAGTATATTAATATAACTATGTTGGTTATACAAAATTGGGGAATGTGTAATTATCTATCTTTTTAAAAGTTAAAAATTCTGGAGTAGACTGTCCTTTAAAAGTAAAAAATGCCTTTACTATTTGGTATAACATATTGCACACAAAAAATAATTTGTAAAATGCAGATTTTAGTTTTCCTATGTGGCTGTTTATACTCTTAACATTTGAATTTGATTGTGTTTTTATTATTGCATGTGTCTTGTTGAAAATTTAAGGCCTGACTAACATTTGCAATGTGAATCTTGAAAAACTTTGAAAGGGCTGCCTTCAGGGAATTTTCTAGATAGTAATGGAGTTCGCTAGAAATGGAAATGATGTGGAGAGAGAAGTTAGCACTGCAGGGAGCAAGGGTCACACTTTAAAATGAAATTCTGCAGCCAATACGAATCAGATTACCCTGTTTTCACTGTGCACTATCTGACAATTACCTATATTATCATATGCATGTGTTTTGTCTATTAGGGTAAGTGTTTTGCATATTTTGACACCTTTGAGTTTGCAAAAAAAAAACGGAAGATGTGCTGAGGAAAATAAAATGCATAGAGAATACGCCAAAGCTGGTGGAAACTTTCAGCTGCGCCCATGAAACACCCCACTTCAGCCCATTAGCAGAGGCAAGAAATTTTTTTACATTTTTTTCACTTCAGGAGTCTGATGACGGGCATCACAGCCCGAAAACGTTTACTCTTATGAGAAAATAAAGCACATTTGAAACACGGCGAGTGCCTCTGTTCACTTGAATCACCAATCTATATATATATATATATATATATATATATATATATATATATATATATATAGATATATATGTATGTATGTTTGTGTGTGTGTGCATATATATTCATATATATGTATATAGAAATATATATTTTAAAATAAAAAGAACTTTGTCTTTGATGTGAAAATCATTTGAGTTTAAAATATTTATAACTACCTTCGACTTTAGCGCAGTTGTAATGCGTGTCGGGTTAGTGTACGGCCAATAAGTATTATGTTCATTTTTAACAGCGTGCTCCATTGAAGTCCATGGGGTGAAAGCGTTAGCATTGTCGCAATATCCAAAGTCCTGAAGCTAGTGAGAATTGGTGTCAAAATGTTACTTTTGGTGCAGTTAGCGTGTGAACGAAAAATTCCAATAGTGAGCCACTTGTAATCTAGTCCTGAATTGGTAGCCGAGTTTCTCAAGTGATCACAATGCTGCATGTCCCTTTAATGTAACTTTAATAAACCTGTCATACTGCTATGATGTGGGTATAGGTCTATGTCAGTTTAAGAAGTCAGGGTCTAACAGCTGACATTACATAACACTAATCTGTAGTAATGTAATTTAAATTTTAGGAGATTCCTTATAAGAAGGCTATTCATTTTAGTGAAAAAGTAAAATAATGATATAGCAATTATTTTCTCAAATTGCATTACTAACTGCACCTATTTTTGTTCTCAATAAAGATAAATGGTTTTAAAATAAAATATATTGATGTATTTAATGTAATGTTTACAAAAATATTAAAATTTATAAGACTGGAGTCCTCTTTTATATTTCAATAAAAATCAGTTAATCTCTAACTGGTTACATAACAATGTTGTTCCAATATGCAAATGTGTCTCACTAAGGACTCAGAGTTGGCTGAATTCTCAGGCGGATAGTTGAAACTCCTATTAAAAGTTTAATCCCGTTTTAGAAGACAGCCTTTCACTGTCTGCATTCCTAGTGTCAAAATAACAGACAGAAAAGATGCACCAGGGTTAAGTAAAACTGCATTTTCAGATAATAAAAGTTTATGTGTACATAATAAGATATGTAAAATTTGAGTTAATAACCTTTGCACTATCACTTTTCAACTTCTGCATCTGATTTAACCCATAGAATTATTTTGTCTGCACCCCTCTTATTAATCATCTGTGTAACACATCTTAGTACTCCTCTCTTCTAGAATCAGAGATCAGTTTAGTTTAACTCTGGCACTCCCTTTAACCATTAGTTCTAGCATTTGAGTCAATTAAAGGGAAAAAAGTCAAAATTAAAATTTCAAGACACTTTTAAATTCACTTCTGTTTTTAAATGTATTTTGTTCTCTTGATATTCTTTGTTGGAAAAGCATATATACATATCATCAGCTACAACAATGCACTACTTGGGAGTTAGCTGGAGATTGGTGGCTACACACATTAGTCTCTTGTCATTGCCAAAGGTGTATTGCTCCTCAGGAGTTCATTTTAACTATTTTTTTAATACTTTTGTAGGAGTTAAAAAACAAAAAAGAAACAAATTTTGCCTAAAAAGAGAAGGAAAATAAAGTGATTACTCTTAACCCCTTAGTGATGAGACCATTTTTCAATATTCTTACCTTTAAGGACCAGGGCTATTTTTACATTTCTGCGGTGTTTGTGTTTAGCTGTAATTTTCCTCTTACTCATTTACTGTACCCACACATATTATATACCATTTTTATCACCATTAAATGGACTTTCTAAAGATACCATTATTTTGATCTTATCATATAATTTACTATAATCAAATGATAAAATATGATGAAAAAATTGAAAAAAACATAATTTATGTAAGAACTTACCTGATAAATTCATTTCTTTCATATTGGCAAGAGTCCATGAGCTAGTGACATATGGGATATACAATCCTACCAGGAGGGGCAAAGTTTCCCAAACCTCAAAATGCCTATAAATACACCCCTCACCACACCCACAATTCAGTTTAACGAATAGCCAAGCAGTGGGGTGATAAAAAAAAGGAGTAGAAAGCATCAACAAAGGAAATTTGGAAATAATTGTGCTTTATACAAAAAATCATAACCACCATAAAAAGGGTGGGCCTCATGGACTCTTGCCAATATGAAAGAAATGAATTTATCAGGTAAGTTCTTACATAAATTATGTTTTCTTTCATGTAATTGGCAAGAGTCCATGAGCTAGTGACATATGGGATATCAATACCCAAGATGTGGAGTCTTCCACTCAAGAGTCACTAGAGAGGGAGGGACTAAAACAAAAAAGCCATATTCCGCTGAGAAAATAATCCACAACCCAAAAATAAGTTTATTTTCACTTTTGAAAGAAAAAAACAAATCAAAAAGCAGAAGAATCAAACTGAAACAGCTGCCTGAAGAACTTTTCTACCAAAAACTGCTTCCGAAGAAGCAAATACATCAAGATGGTAAAATTTAGTAAATGTATGCAAAGAGGACCAAGTGGCTGCTTTGCAAATCTGATCGACTGAAGCTTCATTCTTAAAAGCCCATGAAGTAGAGACTGATCTAGTAGAATGAGCTGTAATTCTCTGAGGCGGGGTTTGACCCGACTCCAAATAAGCTTGATGAATCAAAAGTTTCAACCAAGAAGCCAAGGAAACAGCAGAAGCTTTCTGACCTTTCCTAGGACCAGAAAATAAAACAAATAGACTAGAAGTCTTCCTGAAATTTTTAGTAGCTTCCACATAATATTTCAAAGCTCTTACCACATCCAAAGAATGTAAGGATCTCTCCAAAGAATTCTTAGGATTAGGACATAAAGAAGGGACAACAATTTCTCTACTAATGTTGTTAGAATTCACAACCTTAGGTAAAAATTGAAAAGAAGTCCGCAAAACTGCCTTATCCTGATGAAAAATCAGAAAAGGAGACTCACAAGAAAGAGCAGATAGCTCAGAAACTCTTCTAGCAGAAGAGAGAGCCAAAAGGAACAACACTTTCCAGGAAAGTAGTTTAATGTCCAAAGAATGCATAGGTTCAAATGGAGGAGCCTGTAAAGCCCTCAGAACCAAATTAAGACTCCAAGGAGGAGAAATTGATTTAATGACAGGCTTAATACGAACTATAGCCTGTACAAAACAGTGAATATCAGGAAGTATAGCAATCTTTCTGTGAAATAAAACAGAAAGAGCGGAGATTTGTCCTTTCAAGGAACTTGCAGACAAACCCTTATCCAGACCATCCTGAAGAAACTGCAAAATTCTAGGAATTCTAAAAGAATGCCAGGAGAATTTATGAGAAGAACACCATGAAATGTAAGCCTTCCAAACTCTATAATAAATCTTCCTAGAGACAGATTTACGACCTTGTAACATAGTATTAATCACTGAATCAGAGAAACCTCTATGACTTAGAACTAAGCGTTCAATTTCCATACCTTCAAATTTAATGATTTGAGATCCTGATGGAAAAACGGACCTTGAGATAGTAGATCCGGCCGTAACGGAAGTGGCCAAGGCGGGCAACTGGACATCCGAACCAGATCCGCATACCAAAACCTGTGTGGCCATGCTGGAGCCACCAGCAACACAAAAGACTGTTCCATGATGATTTTGGAAATCACTCTTGGAAGAAGAACTAGAGGCGGCAAGATGTAAGCAGGTTGATAACACCAAGGAAGTGTCAGCGCATCCACTGCTTCCGCCTGAACATCCCTGGACCTGGACAGGTATCTGGGAAGTTTCTTGTTTAGATGAGAGGCCATGAGATCTATCTCTGGAAGCCCCCACATCTGAACAATCTGAGAAAACACATCTGGATGGAGAGACCACTCCCCTGGATGTAAAGTCTGGCGGCTGAGATAATCCGCCTCCCAATTGTCTACACCTGGGATATGCACCGCAGAGATTAGACAGGAGCTGGATTCTGCCCAAGCAAGTATCCGAGATACTTCTTTCATAGCTTGGGGACTGTGAGTCCCACCCTGATGATTGACATAAGCCACAGTTGTGATATTGTCTGTCTGAAAACAAATGAACGGTTCTCTCTTTAGTAGAGGCCAGAACTGAAGAGTCCTGAGAATTGCACGTTCTAAAATATTTATTGGTAATCTCGCCTCTGGAGATTTCCAAACCCCTTGTGCTGTCAGAGACCCCCAAACGGCTCCCCAACCTGAAAGACTCGCATCTGTTGTGATCACAGTCCAGGTTGGGCGAACAAAAGAAGCCCCTTGAACCAAACAATGGTGATCTATCCACCATGTCAGAGAGTGTCGTACATTGGGATTCAAGGATATTAATTGTGATATCTTTGTATAATCCCTGCACCATTGATTCAGCATACAAAGCTGTAGAGGTCTCATGTGAAAACGAGCAAACGGGATTGCGTCCGATGCTGCAGTCATGAGACCTAAAACTTCCATGCACATAGCCACTGAAGGGAATGACTGAGACTGAAGGCACCGGCAGGCTGCAACCAATTTTAAACGTCTCTTGTCTGTTAGAGACAGAGTCATGGACACTGAATCTATCTGCAAACCTAAAAAGGTGACCCTTGTCTGAGGAATCAAGAAACTTTTTGGTAAATTGATCCTCCAACCATGTTTCCGAAGAAACAACACTAGTTGATTTGTGTGAGATTCTGCAGTATGTAAAGACTGAGCTAGTACCAAGATATCGTACAAATAAGGAAACACTGCAATACCCTGTTCTCTGATTATAGATAGTAGGGCACCCAGAACCTTTGAAAAGATTCTTGGAGCTGTTGCTAGGCCAAATGGAAGAGCAACAAATTGGTAATGCTTGTCTAGAAAAGAGAATCTCAGAAACTGAAAGTGTTCTGGATGAATCGGAATATGAAGGTATGCATCCTGCAAGTCTATTGTGGACATATAATGTCCTTGCTGAACAAAAGGCAGAATAGTCCTTATAGTCACCATCTTGAAAGTTGGTACTCTTACATAAGGATTCAAAATTTTCAGATCCAGAACTGGTCTGAACAAATTTTCTTTCTTTGGTACAATGAATAGGTTTGAATAAAACCCCAAACCTTGTTCCTGAAGAGGAACTGGCATGATTACCCCTGAAGACTCCAGGTCTGAAACACACTTCAGAAAGCCTGAGCTTTTACTGGATTTACAGGAATGTGTGAGAGAAAACATCTTCTCACAGGAGGTCTTACTTTGAATCCTATTCGATACCCTTGAGAGACAATGCTCTGAATTCAATGATTTTGGACAGATTTTATCCAAAAATCATTGAAAAACCTTAATCTGCCCCCTACCAGCTGAGCTGGAATGAGGGCCGCACCTTCATGCGGACTTAGGGGCAGACTTTGGTTTCCTAAATGGCTTGGATTTATTCCAATTTGAGGAAGGCTTCCAACTGGAAGCAGATTCCTTGGGAGGAGGATTGAGTTTTTGTTCCTTATTCTGATGAAAGGAACGAAAATGGTTAGAAGCCTTAGATTTACCCTTAGGTTTTTTATCCTGAGGCAAAAAAACTCCTTTTCCTCCAGTGATAGTTGAAATAATAGAATCCAACTGAGAACCAAATAAATTATTACCTTGGAAAGAAAGAGATAGTAATCTAGATTTAGATGTCATATCAGCATTCCAAGATTTAAGCCACAAAGCTCTTCTAGCTAATACAGCTAAAGACATGGATCTAACATCAATTTTGATAATATCAAAAATGGCATCACAAATAAAATGATTAGCATGTTGCAGTAAGTGAACAATGCTAGATATATCAGAATCCAATTCATGTTGTGCTAAATTTTCCAACCAGAAAGTTGATGCAGCCGCAACATCACCCAAAGATAAGATTCAAGCTTCCTATCTAAAGGATCCTTAAAGGAAGTGCTATCTTCCATAGGAATAGTGGTAAGTTTAGCAAGAGTAGAAATAGCCCCATCAACTTTGGGGATCTTTTCCCAAAACTCTATAGATTTTGCTGGTAAAGGATACAATCTCTTAAACCTTGAAAAAGGAACAAAGGAAGTACCTGGCTTATTCCATTCCCTAGAAATCATATCAGAAATAGCCTCAGGAATGGGAAAAACACCTGGGGAAACCGCAGGAGGTTTAAAAACAGCATTTAAACGTTTATTAGACTGAACGTCAATAGGACTGGTTACCTCAATATCCAAAGTAATTAACACTTCTTTTAATAAAGAACGCATATACTCTATTTTAAATAAATAAGTAGATTTGTCAGTGTCAATATCTGAGGAAGGATCTTCTGTTTCAGATAGATCCTCATCAGAAGAGGATGAATTATTATGTTGTTGGTCATTTGAAATTTCATCAGCTAAATGAGAAGTTTTAAAAGACCTTTTACGTTTATTAGAAGGTGGAAATGCAGACAAAGCCTTCATAATAGATTCAGAAACAAATTCTTTAAAATTTACAGGTATATCATGCACATTAGAAGTTGAAGGAACTGCAACTGGCAATGTACTATTACTGATAGAAACACTATCTGCATGTAAAAGTTTATCATGACAACTATTACAAATGACATTCGGTGGAATAATTTCTACAATTTTGCAACAAATGCACTTAGCTTTGGTAGAACCGATGTCAGGCAGCAATGTTCCAGCAGAAACTTCAGAGACAGGATCGGATTGGGACATCTTGCTCAATGTAAAAGAAAAAACAACATATAAAGCAAAATTATCTATTTCCTTAAATGACAGTTTCAGGAATGGGAAAAAATGCAAAAAGCATAGGCCTCTTGATAGAGAAGAAAGCAGGAGGCAAACATGAATGGGGTATTGAAATAATGAAAAAGATTTGGCGCCAAGTATGACGCACAACGTAACGTAAACTTTTTTGGCGCCAAAAATGACCGGAAATGACACACTTGCGTCACTAATGACGCCGCCGTGTGAAAGGTCTCGACGTCACGTATGACGCTGGAAATGATGAAGTTGCTTCAAAAACGTAATTTCCAGCGCCAAAAAAATTTGCGCAAAAAATGACGCAATAAAGTCTAACATTTGACGCACCCACGGGCCTAATACCCGCAAATGCAAAAGTAGTCAAAATTGAAAAAGACTAAACCCCAGGTAACAAACAAATTTCTTAAAGTGTTTATATTCCCAAATATGAAACTGACAGTCTGCAGAAGGAAATACATGAACCTGACTCATGGCAAATATAAGTACAATACATATATTTAGAACTTTATATAATTTGCATAAAGTGCCAAACCATAGCTGAGAGTGTCTTAAGTAATAAAAACATACTTACCAAAAGACACCCATCCACATATAGCAGATAGCCAAACCAGTACTAAAACAGTTCTTTAGTAGAGGTAATGGTAAATTTGAGAGTATATCGTTGATCTGGAAAGGGAGGTAGGAGATGAATCTCTACGACCGATAACAGAGAACCCATGAAAAAGACCCCCGTTAGGGAAATCATCGTATTCAATAGGTGATACTCCCTTCACGTCCCTCTGACATTCGCTGTACTCTGAGAGGAATCGGGCTTCAACAATGCTGAGAAGCGCATATCAACGTAGAAATTTTAGCACAAACTTACTTCACCACCTCCATAGGAGGCAAAGTTTGTAAAAACTGAATTGTGGGTGTGGTGAGGGGTGTATTTATAGGCATTTTGAGGTTTGGAAAACTTTGCCCCTCCTGGTAGGATTGTATATCCCATATGTCACTAGCTCATGGACTCTTGCCAATTACATGAAAGAAAACACACTTTGTCTAACTTTGACCCCCAAAATCTGTTACACATCTACAACCACCAAAAAACACCCATGCTAAATAGTTTCTAAATGTTGTCCTGAGTTTAGAAATACCCAATTTTTTTTGCAAGTTATAGGGCAATAAGTAGCACTTTGCTATTTCCAAACCATTTTTTTCAAAATTAGTGATAGTTACATTGTAACACTGATATCTGTCAGGAATCCCTGAATGACCCTTCACATGAATATATATTTTTTTTTAGTAGACAACCCAAACTATTGATCTAGGCCCATTTTGGTATATTTCATGCCACCATTTCACCACCAAATGCGATCAAATAAAAAAAATCGTTAACTTTTTCACAAACTTTAGGTTTCTCACTGAAATGATTTACAAACAGCTTGTGCAATTATGACATAAATGGTTGTAAATGATTCTCTGAGATTCCCTTTGTTCAGAAATAGCAGACATATATAGCTTTGGCGTTGCTTTTTGGTAAATAGAAGGCCGCTAAATGCCGCTGCACACCACATTTGTATTATGCCCAGCAGTGAAGGGGTTAATTAGGTAGCTTGTAGGGTTCATTTTAGCTTTAGTGTAGAGATCAGCCTCCCACCTGACACATCTCACCCCCTGATCCCATCCCTAATCTCTCTCAAAGAGCTCTCTTCCCTCCCCCACCACCCAAAGGTCACCCTCATCTTAAGTACTGGCAGAAAGTTTGCCAGTATAAAAATAAAAGTTTTTTTAAATATATTTTTTATATATATATTTTCTGCAGGGTAGTATCCCCCCTTACCTCCCAACCTCCCTGATCCCTCCCAAACAGTGCTATAACCCTCCCCCGTACCTTTTAGCCTCAATGTTAGGTACTGGCAGCTGCCTGCCAGTACCCAGTTTCCTATATTTTTTGCTTATTTTTTTGATATAAACATTTTTTCTGTAGTGTAGCTGCCCCCCTCCTTCCCCTACCACCCTACCCCCTCCCAGATAATTTTACTAACTAATATCCCCCTCTAACTCCTTCCCACTTACTATACTTTTTCCATAGTGTAAGCGCTCCCACCCGCTCCCACGCACTCCTGCCCCTCTTATGCACCCTCCCACCCCTCTCGCACCCCCTCCCACCCCCTTCAGTGATGGGCCGCCCACCCACCTCCCTGCTATCCCTCCCATACCACTAACGATCTGCATCATTGCTGACCGATGCAGAGAGGGCCACAGAGTGGCATCGCTGCAATACCTTGAATATCATGATCGCTTCCAGCGCTTAAAACCCCAGATTACCAAAAAGCAATGCCAAAATCATATATGTCTGCTATTTCTGAACAAAGGGGATACCAGAGAAGCATTTACAACCATTTGTGCCATAATTGCACAAGCTGTTTGTAAATAATTTCTGTGAAAAACCTAAAACTCAGGATAAAATTTAGAAACTATTTAGCATGGGTGTTTTTGGTGGTTGTAGATGTGTAACAGATTTCGGGGGTCCAAGTTAGAAAAAGTGTGATTTTTTCAATTTTTTATCATATTTTATAAGAAATTATAGTAAATTATATGATATGATGAAAATAATGGTATCTTTAGAAAGTCCATTTAATGGCGAGACAAACGGTATATATGTGTGGGTACAGTAATTGAGTAAGAGGAAAATTACAGCTAAACACAAACACTGTAGAAATGTAAAAACAGCCCTGGTCTGTAACGGTAAGAAAATTAGAAAAATTGTCTGGTCACTAAGGGGTTAAATTAGGCAGTTGGCATAACAAGTCATTAGAAGCACATTATGGGGCCTATCTATCAAGCTCCAAAAGGAGCTTGACGGCCCGTGTTTCTGGCGAGTCTTCAGACTCGCCAGAAACAGCAGTTATGAAGCAGCTGTCACAAAGATCGCTGCTCCATAACACTGTCCGCCTGCTCTGAGCAGACGGACAGGAATCGCCACAATTCAACCCGATCGAGTACGATCGGGTTGATTGACACCCCCTGCTGGCAGCCGATTGACCGCGAGTCTGCAGGGGGCGGGGTTGCACCAGCAGCTCTTGTGAGATGATGGTGCAATGCTGAATACGGAGAGCGTATTGCTCTCCACATTCAGCGAGGTCTTGTGGACCTGATCCGCAGTGTCGGATCAGGTCCGGAAGACCTTTGTTAAATAGGGGCCTAAGAATCTCAATGTCTATTTTCGCCAACAAAGCTTCCTTGCCAGCTTCCATTTGTACTGCGCTGTCAAATGATTGGTACTGTAATGTAGTGTCTACCTTGTTAATTGCATTGTTCACTGACTTTCCCTAGGGTATGATAAATGCTAAATCATTCTATACTTTTCCTTCTTTCTTTTTTGGGCACTACTCCTAGGGGGGGCACTACCAAATCTTCATATAGTTTTTCCTTGAATGGCCCATGGCCCTGCAATTAGTTATAGCTTCACCACTTTTCAAGCTTCTCTAGCAAAATTTCTAGGAATTTTATGGTTGACTTCAGGTTTCTTAACATCCCTGCCACCAGACCTCTGTTTTAACTGGTACTACAAAACCCTCTCTCAAGCCATTCATTAATATCAATTTATCCTCCTCCACTGTATATGTTTCTAACTCTTGCAATAATCTACTTTCAGCAGCGTTCTGGCCAGTCCCCACTGCTGCTCTGCTATTGGCGTTACTTTGCACACAAAAGAAAAAATCTACTAGGATTCCCATTGTTGTTCCTTCTGTAATTTAAAGGTCACCCTCATCTTAAGTACTGGCAGAAAGTTTGCCAGTATAAAAATAAAAGGTTTTTTTAAATATATTTTTTATATATATATTTTCTGCAGGGTAGTATCCCCCCTTACCTCCCAACCTCCCTGATCCCTACCAAACAGTGCTATAACCCTCCCCCGTACCTTTTAGCCTCAATGTTAGGTACTGGCAGCTGCCTGCCAGTACCCAGTTTCCTATATTTTTTTGCTTATTTTTTTTATATAAACATTTTTTCTGTAGTGTAGCTGCCCCCCTCATTCCCCTACCACCCTACCCCCTCCCAGATAATTTTACTAACTAATATCCCCCTCTAACTCCTTCCCACTTACTATACTTTTTCTAATAATTACATGCATGCCCCCAAAATACCTGCACACGTGCCTGTACTTACACGCATTATCCCTGTCAAACCTATTATCATAAAAACCCCAACACTCTTTTGTCTCGGGCTTACCCAACTTTCCTTGCCCTACAGGCCTACTGCTTTGCCCCTCTGTCACATTCATTAGTCTGATCCACTTGTCCAAAATTTTTACTTAAATGTACTTTCTCTCTTTGTTGCCTAGTTATAAATTACCCCTAAATTCCCTGTCATAGTCCTTCCACGCAAATCCCCCATAGGTGGAGTATCACTCTGCTATCAAGTGAATGTACCTCAGCATACCTTTGACTTTATCTAGGTTGGCTGAAATAAATCATTCAGCATATATTAATATTCCTTTTACCCATTCAGGGAATGTCTGCTTTGCCTTTTTCCTTTTATTATCATCATCACACCTCAATTTTAAAGCTACAGCTTCTCTAGTTATATCAAAAACATCCACATGTTTGCCCTTCTGTGTCGTGATTATCACTTTTGCCTTGAGGTGCGTGTTTAATGGAAGTAATTTTGATCCTGCCACCTGATCATCAGGATGAAAATCAAATTCAGATGAGCTGTCTGACACAATAACATAGTAGTTGAGGTTGAAAAAAGACTGAAGTCCATCGAGTTCAACCTATGCAAATCTAAAATATATACAAAAAGCTCCAGTTAAGCTTAAATAATCCCACTAAAAGGTGACCCATTTAATACTAGCAAACATATCCATGAATTTTGTTTATAGACAGAAATGTATCCAAATAATTTTTAAATGTATCTAGGGTATTGGCATTCACTACCTCCTTTGGTAATGAGTTCCAAAATTTTATTGCTCTTGCAGTGAAAAAACGTTTCCGTTGCAGGAGATTAAATCTCCTTTCCTCCAACCTTAAATTGTGACCTCTGGTCACAAACAATTTTCTTGGAATAAACAGCGCTTCTGCCATCTCTGTATATGGGCCTTGAATATATTTATATAAAGTAATCATGTCACCTCTTAAGCGCCTTTTTTCTAAAGAAAACAGACTCAATTTGGCTAGCCTCTCCTCATAGGTTAAATTCTCCAATTCCCTTATTAGCTTTGTGGCACTTCTCTGAACTTTTTATAGTTCTGCAGTATCTTTTTTTGCGATCGGTCCCCAGAACTGCACTCCATACTCAAGGTGAGGTCTTACCAGGGCTTTATATAGTGACAGAATTATGCTTTCCTCCCTTGAGTCAATGCCTCTTGTAATACGTGCTAGTATCTTATTAGCCTTTGAAGATGCTGCCCTGCATTGTGCACCCATCATTAGCTTGTTATCTATTACTACTCCCAAATCCCTTTCCTCCTGTGTTTGGCTAAGTCTTGTCCCATTTAAATAATACGTTGCCTGCTTATTTTTACTTCCAAAATGTAGAACCTTGCATTTTCCTGTATTAAATCTCATTTTCCATTTACCTGCCCATACTTCTAATTTTTGCAGGTCCCTTTGTAACGAAAGTTCATCCTGCTCTGACCTAATGACCTTACTTAACTTAGTATCATCTGCAAAAATAGAGATGTCACTATTTAATCCTAGCTCCAAGTCATTTATAAAAATACTAAAAAGAATAGGGCCCAGCACTGATCCCTGGGGAACTCCACTGATTACCTTTGTCCAATCGAGTATGATCCATTTACTACTACTCGTTGCTCCCTATCTTTAATAGTTATTTATCCACAAACTAACATTTTCAGCTATTCCCAGTCCCTTAATTTTGTGCATTAATCTCTCATGTGGCACTGTATCAAACACCTTTGCAAAATCTAAGTATATCACATCAACTGATTCCCCTTTATCTATATTTTTACTTACTTCCTCATAGAATCTAATTAGATTAGTTTGACATGATCTATTTCTCATAAAACCATGCTGATTAGAACTCATAATCTTGTTTACACGAATATGCTCATCAATATAATCCCTTATAATCCCTTCAAATATCTTCCCCACTATTGATGTCAGACTAACTGGTCTATAGCTTCCTGGGTCATCCCTACTTCCCTTTTTGAAGAGTGGCACCACATCAGCTTTACGCCAATCCTTGGGTACCATGCCTGAGGATAATGAGTCTTAAAAAATTAAGAGTAGAGGTTTGTCTATAACAGTGCTAAATTCCCTCAATACCCTTGGGTGTATTCAATCTGGGCCTGGAGTTTTATTTACCTTAATATTATCCAATTTGTTCCTGATATCCTCTATACATAACCCAATTAATGGTATGGGCTGGCATGTTCTATTTTGTCCCAAAGTATCATCCAATGGTTCCTCTCTTGTGTATACTGAAGAAAAAAACTGGTTTAGTATCTCAACCTTCTCCCTGTCACTGTTAATCATGCTACCCTCCCCGCATTTAAATGTACCTATATTGTCTTTCTTAGATTTTTTGCTATTTATGTACTTAAAAAATCTTTTAGGGTTAGATTTAGAATCCTTTGCAATTTTTAATTTTGGCTAATTTGATTGCTTTTTTGCATGCTTTGTTACATTCCTTATAAAGATGGAATTTTGAGTCTGTACTATTTTCTTTGAATAATTTAAATGCCCTAAGTTTTTTCCTAATTTCTCTTAACACATTTATATTCAGCCACATTGGCTTGGATTTTTTATTTTTATAACCATATGGTATTTGTTGATATGTATATTTATTTAACAAAGTTTTAAATGTTATCCATTTATCCTCTGTATTTTTATTAGAGAATACTTTGTCCCAATTTATGTTATTTAATGATTTCCTTAAATCGTTGAATTTTGCTTTCTTAAAATTAAAAGTCTTGGTTAAACCTTTAAGACACTGCTTATGAAAGGAAATTTCAAATAATACCATGTTATGATCACTGTTACCCAAATGTTCTTTGACTTCTATGTTTGATATTATATCTGTATTATTTGATAGCACTAAATCCAATATAGCGTTACTCCTAGTTGGCTCCTCTATTAATTGTGACAAGAAGTTATCCCTGAGAACATTTATAAATCTATCCCCCTTAGCTGAATTACTAATTTCATTGGCCCAGTTTATATCAGGGTAGTTAAAATCCCCCACAATTACAGCACTGTTATTAGCAGCCTTACCTATTTGTATTAGTAGTTGAGTTTCATCCAGGTCACTAATGTTGGGGGGCTTGTAGCATGTTCCTAATAATATTTTTTTTAGGAATTTTCCCCCCACTCTTTATTTCCACCCACAGGGTCTCTACATTGTCACCTGTATCAGAAATATCTTCCCTTATTGTAGGTTTAAGGTTAGGTTTAATATACGTGCAGATTCCTCCACCCCTTTAATTATTTCTGTCCCTTCTAAATAAAGTATACCCCTCTAAGTTAACTGCCCAGTCATGTGAATCATCCCACCAAGTTTCAGTTATACTGATAACATCATAGTTCTCTTCTGCAACTAAGAGCGTCAGCTCCCCCATTTTACCCGTCATGCTTCTTGCATTTGTTGTCATACATTTAATTTTCATGTGCTTTCTGCTGATACTTGGTGTGCTTTCCTCTATACTTTCTAATGTGACATTTCTTAAGTCATCTCTTCCTTGAGATATCAAAGGACTGACAGATTCACAGACTGATCTCTCTATTCTATTGTGTTCTAACTGACCCTCCCCCACTTTGCCTAGTTTAAAAGATTCTCTAAACTTGCTACCATCCTTTCCCCCAACACACCTGCACCCATGTCATTTAGATGCAATCCATCCTTACTGTACAAATTATACCCAAGTGAAAAGTCAGCCCAGTGCTCTAAAAAGTAAAACCCCTCATTTTTACACTATGTTTTTAACCATGAATTAACAGACCTTAGCTCCTTCTGCCTTATTGAATTAGCATACTGCACTGGTAATATCTCAGAAAAGATTACTTTGGAGGTCCTTGCTTTAACCCCTTAATGACCGCAGCACTTTTCCATTTTCTGTCCGTTTGGGACCAAGGCTATTTTTACATTTCTGCGGTGTTTGTGTTTAGCTGTAATTTTCCTCTTACTCATTTACTGTACCCACACATATTATATACCGTTTTTCTCGCCATTAAGTGGACTTTCTAAAGATACCATTATTTTCATCATATCTTATAATTTACTATAAAAATAATTATATAATATGAGGAAAAAATGGAAAAAAACACACTTTTTCTAACTTTGACCCCCAAAATCTGTTACACATCTACAACCACCAAAAAACACCCATGCTAAATAGTTTCTAAATTTTGTCCTGAGTTTAGAAATACCCAATGTTTACATGTTCTTTACTTTTTTTGCAAGTTATAGGGCCATAAATACAAGTAGCACTTTGCTATTTCCAAACCCCTTTTTTTTTCAAAATTAGCGCTAGTTACATTGGAACACTGATATCTTTCAGGAATCCCTGAATATCCCTTAACATGTATATATTTTTTTTAGAAGACACCCCAAAGTATTGATCTAGGCCCATTTTGGTATATTTCATGCCACCATTTCACCGCCAAATGCAATCAAATAAAGAAAATCATTCACTTTTTCACAATTTTTTTCACAAACTTTAGGTTTCTCACTGAAATTATTTACAAACAACTTGTGCAATTATGGCATAAATGGTTGTAAATTATTCTTTGGGATCCCCTTTGCTCAGAAATAGCAGACATGTATGGCTTTTGCTGTTGCTTTTTGGTAATTAGAAGCACGCTAAATACCACTGCGCACCACACGTGTATTATGCCCAGCAGTGAAGGGGTTAATTAGGGAGCATGTAGGGAGCTTCTAGGGTTAATTTTAGCTTTAGTGTAGTGTAGTAGACAACCCAAAGTATTGATCTAGGCCCATTTTGGTATATTTCATGCCACCATTTCACCGCCAGATGCGATCAAATTAAAAAAAACGTTAAATTTTTCACAATTTTAGGTTTCTCACTGAAATCATTTACAAGCAGCTTGAGCAATTATGTCACAAATGGTTGTAAATGCTTCTCTGGGATCCCCTTTGTTCAGAAATAGCAGACATATATGACTTTGGCGTTGCTTTTTGGTAATTAGAAGGCCGCTAAATGCCGCTGCGCATCACACGTGTATTATGTCTAGCAGTGAAGGGGTTAATTAGGTAGCTTGTAGGGAGCTTGCAGGGTTAATTTTAGCTTTAGTGTAGAGATCAGCCTCCCACCTGACACATCACACCCCCTGATCCCTCCCAAACAGCTCCCTTCCCTCCCCCACCCCACAATTGTCCCCGCCATCTTAAGTACTGGCAGAATGTCTGCCAGTACAAAAATAAAGGGAATCTTTGTTTTTTGTAAAAAAAATTGTATAGCATATTTACATATGCTGCTGTTTAGGATCCCCCTTAGCCCCCAACCTCCCTGATCCCCCCTCAAGCATCTCTCTAACCATCCCCCTTTGCCTTTTTGGGGGCCATCTTGGGTACTGGCAGCTATCTGCCAGTACCCAATTTGCAGAAAAAATGTTGTTGTTTTTTATTTTCCCCCAGTTTTTTTCTGTAGTGTAGCTTCCCTCCCACATACCAACCCAACACCCCCTGATTTCGCTTTTTATTTTTATTATTTTTATGTTTTAGAACCCTGATTAGATTAGATATTTTCTGTAGTGTAGCGGTTCCCACCCGCTCCCTCCCGTGCACGCGCCCGCCCCCTCCCCATCGTGCACGCGCGCGCGTCCGTGTGCGCCCCTGGTCATCCCCGCCCACGATCCCGCCCCCCTCCACATCACTGGGCCCATCGATGGCCGCCACCCGCCTCCCACGTCGGCTCCCACCCACCAACGATACCGGCCATCGATGTCCGGTGCAGAGAGGGCCACAGAGTGGCTCTCTCTGCATCGGATGGCCATACATGGTTATTGCAGGATGCCTCCATATCGAGGCATCACTGCAATAACCGGAAAGCAGCTGGAAGCGAGCAGGATCGCTTCCAGCTGCTTTCCACACCGAGGACGTGCAGGGTACGTTCTCAGGCGTTAACTGCCTTTTTTTGAGGACGTACCCTGCACGTCCTCGGTCATTAAGGGGTTAAGCTTGCTACCTAACTCCCTGGAGTCATTTTTAGGACTCTCCATCTCCCGCTGATTCCTTCATTAGTACCAATATGTATAATGACTGCAGGATCAGACCCACATCCCTCTAACAATCTATCAATACGCTCCACAATATGCCTAACACGAGCCCCTGGAAGACAGCAAACTGTTCTATTTAAAGGGTCTGGATGACAAATTACCCTATCAACCTTCCTAATAATAGTGTCTTCTACCACCAGCATCTGTCTCAGGCCCTGACTTGTATGCCCCTCTTCCATGACTGAAGGACTGTTAACTATAGTATGCCCCTCTACCATGTCTGAAGGACTGCCCACCATAGTATGCTGCTCTTCCATAACTAAAGGACTGTTCACTATACTAGGCAACACAGCCCTCTCTGACACTGCCACCCCTGAACTGATATCCCCAACATCTTCACTTAATCTGGCAAATCTGTTGGGGTGTACCAGCTCAGAACTGGCCTGTCTCTTCTGCTTTCCTTTACCTCACCCTCTAACTGTGACCCAGCTACATCCTGGAGTCTCCTCATCTGAATCTTCCCCATTCCCACTGCTAGAACCATTAACAATTAGCTCAGTCCTATCCATTTCCCTTTCAAGTGTCTGAATTTCATGCAGTGTTGCAATTCGTTCCTCCAGAACTCCAATATTTGTTTCTAAAGAGACAATATGCTCACATTTACCACAAACATATAATCCCTGAAGTGGCTGCTCCAGTGATGCAAACATATGGCAAGCTGTACACTGAATAAGATTCTCACACATTCTTACTAAAATATTTAACTTAAAAGTATAATATAATTATATTTCCCCTTGGTTACACCAAACCCTTGTTTGCCTAACTACCTTGGTTAGCTAACTATTATACTTAAACAGAAAATCTTACTTTAACAGAGAATTGATCGTCTGGGGTTGTCATGTTCCTTGTTCAGAGGAGAACTGCCTGGTATTTCGGGGCTGGACTGACCTTACTTGGCAGGATCAGACTGATATGCTTCAGGAAAGTTTTCTTCTGTGAAAAGCACACTGGTCTAAAAGAGGCTGCTTCCGGGTGGTAAATCGCCATAGAACAAGCCACTGAGCTGTTGTTCGTTCCTGGTAGAGCGCTTCTCTCTTTGTATGCACACCAAACCCTTGTTTGCCTAACTACCTTGGTTAGCTAACTATTATACTTAAACAGAAAATCTTACTTTAACAGAGAATAAATACAGCAGACCCACTTAGAGCAAGCTCAACAGAGTTACTGTGCTAAATTTATAGGTTTGCAAAACCCAAACAGCTGAAAAAGTCCCACCCCTAATTACCCACACAGGAAACAAGGAAAAAATAAAAATAAATGGATAGATACAAACCAACAAACAGTTATTTTGTTTTATAAAATGCAACCCTTGCAAAGCAAAATATTTATAAATTAGCTTGGTTAGCTAACTATTATACTTAAACAGAAAATCTTACATAATATTTTTACGGAAAATGATTACCTTGCTTTTGCTGCTGCTCCTCTTGCTCCCTCCTTTTCCTTTCCTGCAGAATCAGATAATCACCTTATCATTACTCTTCATATCTCCATTCCATTTTGCATTGTCCGAAATTCTCTGCAAGACAGCTGAGCTGTTATTGCTATAAACCCTAGCTCCTGACTTTCTGACTCCCTGCACCCTCTGACCTCTTCCAGTGGATCTATCATAACATAAGTGTTATCCTCACATCTCCAATCCACTCTCCAATCTACTGGTCTGGCTCTCTTTACTGGTCTTCACTCCTCTAAGTCCATATCATACACTTTAATTATGCCTGTTCCCTGTGACTAGCTCACTTTCCTTTCATCTCTCCTATTTCTATGCCCCTCTCTCGGTACCCCGCAGCCTCCCAACAACCTTCCCACCACTCAACCTCATATCCACATTGGTGCCTGGCTCCCCATGGCCCATCGTCCCACTCCCAGTCTGCATAATACCTACTAAGCGGCCTCTCAAAACCCTCCTGCCACCTCCAATGTGGCGGCCCCCATGCTCTCACATGTGCATTGTGCTCTTTAAAAGGTCAAGATGAATGACATAATAGGCACAACATAGCATAACTCCTACGTCATTATGCTGTGACGTGTCATGTAGGCAGAGGGTAGGGACAGGGGCACATCTAACCGCCATGATGAAGGCACCATCCTCCACATCAGCGTGATGATGTGTCATGCCAACGTCATCCACTGGTGCTATGCTTTGGATCCTCCAAGCAGTTAATGGGTAACGCCTATCTGCCCTAATGGCGGGACCCACACTATTTCCGGGTCTGCTAGTTTCTTGCAGCACATTGACTGCTTCCTGCCCCAACGGTATTTCTGGGGTAACCGATGGGTGCGGGGAGAGGAAAATCAAGGGAATACCTATACTACTGTCAGAAAGGTCTGACATAAGGGCAATATCCTACTCAGCTCTAGTATTAACTGGGAAAGCGTCAAGAGGTTAATCTTTAGATAAAGGACCTGCCACAGTGACATGCATGTCCTTGCTCACCATGCCAGAAGTGGAGGGAACAGGAGTAGGGGCAGCAGCAACAGATGCTGAACAGGCCAACAATACTCCCTGTGGGGTTGAGTCCCCTTTTTTGTTTTCTCCAGCCTTCTCAATTTTTTTGGAGCCCTTATTGCCTTTGTTTTCTAGATCTTAACGTCATCTGTCAGGAAACATTTGGGAATTCTCCTGTTTCTAGAAGCCATCTCTACAATTCAGCACTACTACTCCTAAAAACTTAAGGCTAGTCTGACTCACTTCCTGTCCTGCCTTCCTTATATGCCTTTCCTTTCTTTGCCCCTTGTACCTACCTACACATATATAACACCCACTATACCTCATAACTACATTAGCAACCCGCCTACAAGCACACATTAACCAACACTATGCCCTTTACAGCCCAGGAGCCTATCTCTTAAGTCACTCAAGGGGTATGCATTCTTTCTGCTTAGTTAAGGGGAAAACAATTTTACATTGCAATATCCCTTTAATGCTCCATTTTTATTTCCAACCTAAGGAACAGCTTTGCCATCCCTACTCTCTAAAATAGCAAGATTTATTTCAGATATAAACAATGCACAGCACAATTCAATCTGTAAAAGATACACAAAAAATGCAGTTAGATCCTAATTTGTTAGTTACACACTATAATTAAAGTTTGTACAAATTACTAAACACATTGCTGTTTACACAATTTAAACACATTACATCACAAAAGTACAAAGCGTAATTCTAATAAAACTTAAAGGACAAAATATAAAGTTTATAGTAAATTAAAATAGAAAGTGCAAAATGCAACAAAGCTCTGTTTAAAGGGACAGTGAAGTCCAAAAAAACTGTCATGATTCAACTAGGGCATGTAATTATAAACAACTTTCCAATTTACTTTTATCACCAATTTTTGCTTTGTTCTCTTGGTATTCTTAGTTGAAAGCTAAACCTAGGAGGTTCGTATGCTAATTTCTTAGACCTTGAAGGCCACATCTAGTCTAAATGCATGTTGACAGTTTTTCACAACTAGAGGGCGTTAGTTCATGTGTTTTATATAGAAAACATTGAGCTCATTCACGTGAATTTACCGAGGGGTGAGCACTGATTGGCTTAAATGCAAGTCTGTCAAAAGAACTGAAATAAGGGGGCAGTCTGCAGAGGCTTAGATACAAGGTAATTACAGAGGTAAAACATTTATTAGTTACATAGTTACAAAAAATGGAGGCGGCACTCTGTCAAAGGATGGTCGAATCCTGGTAAGAGATGATCTGATAAGGGAAGAAAACAGAGGCGCAACAATGGCCTAGTACCACCAAACCAAGTGATAATAAAGATAAGAGCAAATGGTTACTCACAAACGTGAGGCACCCAATTATGCTATTGGGAAGGCTGGAACTTTGCAGTAGTCCAGCTCACTGGATGGAAACAAACTCTAGTCCAGAGCAGGAAAGTTCCAAGAGGATCAACACCAACACCTATATAAGAATATAAAGTGAACCACCATGGCCTAGTACAGTATGGTAAGGCAGAGTTGTAAGATATGGTTACACTTACAAGATGGAAAGCACCTCCAGGTGCAATACAGACTGAGACCTCTCAGCCGCCCAGCAGACTGAACCTCACTGCCAAACAGGTTACACTCCAAGACCCAAGGTGTAGGGTGATAAAATCCAAACAGCAGCAAGTGTATATGATAAAAACAATTTCTTTATTAAAAAACAACGCGTTTCTCAGACTCTATAGGGCTGTTTCCTCAGGCTATTATATAAAACATTAAAAAATACACTTGCTATTTAAAGGGTGACTAGCCCTCTGATTGGTTAATTAATTAATGAGTATCCACTGTGTGTTTTTGTAGCCTCATTGCACTTGGCTACCATAGTAACAAAAAATAATACATAATAATTAATAAACAACATTGGCTATACACATAGAAATATATTAAAAATAATAATAACGGCAATATAAAAGTGACAATATAAAATGCAAATATGTGAATCAACCAATATAAAAATATAATAGTAATACATCTATGCGTGGGTATACGGATGTGCACACACATTTGAAACAAGATGTTATTAATGATCATCATGACAACATTAGACAGAAAAAACATTACACAAAACAGTCATTGTCTAATATCAGATTGTCATGAATAAGTCAAGATTAAGATTCTCTAAGTGATAATTCTTAATAACTGTGTTGATTATGCAAAACTGGGGAATGGGTAATTAGGGGATTATCTATCTTTTAAAACAACAACAATTCTGGTGTTGACTGTCCCTTTAAAGGGATATGAAACCCAAAACATTATTTTGAGATTCATACAGAGCATACCATTTAAAAAAAGTTTCCAATTTACTTCTGTTATCAAATTTGCTTCATTCCAATGATATTCTGTATTGAAGAGATATCTAGGTAGGCATCTGGATCACTACATGGCAGGAAAAGTGCCATTTAATGCTCTTGCAAATGGATACAATTCTTGAAAGCTGCTGCCATATAGTGCTCCAGAAATGGGCTAGCTCCTAAGCATACATCTCTCCTTTTCAACATAATATTCAAAGAGAACTAAGAAAAACTGATTATAGAAGTACATTAGAAAGTTGTTTAAAATCACATGCTTAATATTAATCATGAAAGAAAAATTTTGGGTTTCATATCGCTTTAGTGAAGTGCTAATTTTATAAAGGCAAAGTTTAGATTGAGAGCTTTTTATCTAGTTAGTGAAAGAGAAACAAAATGTATGCTTACCTGATAAATTCTTATCTTTCTTAAATAATGATGGTCCATAGTCCTCCATAACATATTAATACCCAAGCAGATGCTCTATGTTACGGAAAGGGTGGGACAATATTTTTGGCAGTTCCTATTTGGCCTATACCACAGTCTGATGGACTTTTCTGCCAAAAATTGCTTGCAAAGAAGCAAAAATATCAAAGCAATAACATTTGAAAAGGGTATGCAGAGAAGACCATGTTGCAGTTTTGTGAATCTACTCCACATATGCATCATTTTTAAAAGCCCACAAAGTTGCAACTGCTCTTGTAGAATGAGCTGTGATATGCTTAGGAGGCGACTTTCCTGCCACCAAGCAAGCATTGTGAATCTCTTGTTTGAGACAACAGGCCAACGCTAACTCAGTAGCCTTCAACCCCTTATGTGTCCCAGAATAGTGAACAAACAGACTAAACAATGTACTGAATTCTTTAGTAAGTTTAATATAGAACTTCAAAGCTCTGACAACATCAAGATTATGCAATAGTCACTCCTTAGAGTTAGCAGGATCTGGACACAAGGAAGGAACAACAATCTCCTAAATTATATTTTCCAAAGAAACTACTTTAGAAAGAAAATCATACGGCCAGATTACAAGTTTTGCGTTATGAGCAGTGCGGTGCTAACGTGCAGTTTTTTCTCACCGCTCACTTACTTGCAAACCCAGGGTTAAAAGACAAAAAGTGAGCGTAGAGCAAACTTGTGCTCCATACCGCACTTCAATACCAGCGCTGCTTAAGTCAGCGGTGAGCTGGTCGTACGTGCTTGTGCACGATTTTCCCATAGACATCAATGGGGAGAGCCGGCTGAGAAAAAGTCTAACACCTGCCAAAAAGCAGCGTAAAACTCAGTAATGCAGCCCCATTGATTCCTATGGGGAAATAAAAGTTATGTTTACACCTAACACCCTAACATGAACCCCGAGTCTAAACACCCTTAATCTACACTTATTAACCCCTAATCTGCCGCCCCCATCATCGCCGACAACTGCATTATACTTATTAACCCCTAATCTGCTGCTCCGGACATCGCCGCCACCTACATTATATTTATTAACCACTAATCTGCTGCCCCCAACATCGCCGACACCTACATTATATTTATTAACCTCTAACAGGGCCGCCATCAGGGGGTGACAGGGGTGACTCCTGTCAGGGGCCCAATGGGCCAGGGGGGGCCCATGAGGCAAGAACTTAAAAAGAAAAAAAAAATTACATTTTGGCAGCCACCAGTGGGTACTACAGCAGAGTGCTAATTGAGCATGGGAAATGTTATTATAAGTAGTAAAGTATTAGCATTTGAGAGGATTTCTGAGTGTGCACTAAACCACCAGTGTGAGACAGACTTGGCACTTAAGTTTGTTCAGTGTGTGCCTAAGTCAGACGACTGATAGAAACATAGAAACATAGAAACATAGATATTGACGGCAGATAAGAGCCATAGGCCCAGCAAGTCTGCCCGACCTTACCTAACAGTATAAACTTATCTAGTTCGTAGGATAGCCCTATGCTTGTCCCATGCATTTTTAAAGTCCCCCACAGTGTTTGTTGCTACTACCTCTTGAGGAAGTTTATTCCATAAATCAATCACTCTTTCTGTAAAGAAGTGCTTCCTCAAATTACTCCTGAATCTACTACCCTTTAGCTTGAGCTCATGACCCCTTGTTCTTGAATTTTCCATTTTATGTAAAATACCCACAGCCTCAGTTTTACTAAACCCTTTAATGTACTTGAAAGTTGCTATCATATCACCTCTTTCCCTTCTCTCCTCTAAGCTATACATATTTAGGTCATTGAGCCTATCCTGGTAAGTTTTATTTTTTAGACCATGTACCATTTTGGTAGCCCTGCTTTGCACAGATTCAAGTTTGTTAATATCCTTCTGAAGATATGGTCTCCAGAACTGCACACAATACTCAAGATGAGGCCTAACTAATGATCTATAAAGTGGCATAAGAACCTTACTATTTCTGCTGCAAATACCTCTACCAATACATCCAAGCATTCTGCTAGCCTTACTCGCTGCATTACTACATTGTTTACTAAGTTTTAAATCATCTGAAATAATAATTCCCAAGTCCTGTTCCTCGTCTGTAACAGTCAGTAAAGTGTCATTGAGTCTGTAATTAACATTTGGATTTTTCTTCCCTAAATGCATTATTTTACACTTTGCTGTGTTAAACTTTAGATCCCAGTCGTTTGTCCAATCCTCCAATTGTTGTATATCACTTCTCATTTTGTCTACCCCCCTTGGAACATCCACTCTGTTGCAAATTTTTGTATCATCTGCAAAGAGACATACTTTCCCCTGTAGCCCTTTGCTGATATCGCAGATAAATATGTTAAACAAAACAGGCCCCAGAACTGACCCCTGAGGAACACCACTAGTAACAGCCCCCTCTGCTGAATGAACTCCATTTACTAAAACACTTTGTTTTCTGTCCTTAAGCCAGCATTCCACCCAGTTCACAATTTTTGAATCTAGACCAAGGAGATATAGTTTGTGAATAAGTTTATTGTGTGGGACGGTGTCAAATGCTTTGCTGAAATCTAGATATGCTACATCAACTGCTCCTCCCTTGTCTAATACTTTTGTTACATAATCAAAGAAGTCAATTAGATTAGTCTGACATGATCTCCCTGAAGTAAAACCATGCTGATTTTGGTCCTCTAAATTGTTTGTCTTTATGTAAGTCATAATTCTTTCTTTTAAGAGGCTTTCCATTAATTTCCCTACTACTGAAGTTAAACTAACTGGCCTGTAGTTGCCAGATTCTTCTCTACTGCCCTTTTTATGCAAAGGAGGTAGGACTTACTTAGCAAATGTTTTTTATTTCTTTGTGCAATTTTGGATTGTAACTTCAGTGTGGTAGTAGTTGTATGGTGAGGCCAGGGGTCCATAAAAACAATTTTTTTAGCAACAGTGTATTTATGATTATTTGGCAATGCTATAGAAATTCTATATTTAAAACCATGCAGAAATGTTTCCTCCTCAATACAAAAAATGGTAGGTGTCCTTTTGGCAGATATGTATGTATGTATATAATTATAAATATATATATATTTATATATATATATATATATATATATATATATATATATATATATATATATATATATAAAAATAATATATATAAATAATATATATATATATATATATATAATATATATATATATATATATTACATTCCAGTTTACTGCCCCTTTATGCAAAGTCTTTCCAGATGCAAGGAGGCATTTTATCTAAGTTTTTTTACATCTGCATAAAATGTTATACTCTCAGACTAAGATTGCTCACTGTTTGAAATGAGACAGGTTAACTTAAAACTGTTCAGTTTACACTACAGCTGACTTAATTTTGAAATACATACCAACAAGCCTAAATCCTGCATTTAACCAGATCTAATGGTATGAGTACCACAGCTTATGGTTCCACCAAGACCATACAGAGTACAGCATTTTCAAAATCGATAAGTACAGCTGACAGATGGGAACATTTGTACACTATATTTGAAGTGGTGCTCTTGGTTGGGGAAATGGGGAAAAAACAAACAAATATATGTCAACCTTTTAAAAGTACTTTTCTTCATTTAGCCATCTACACAGATCATAACTGTACAATTTTGAATTCAAAGAATTATTTTTGTTTACACATTTACAAATATGATTCTTTAAAAAGTGATCTCTTAATTTCTGCAATTTTTTTTATCATGCATGTCACACACTGTTGATTTAGGGGATGCAAGGTGCATAAATGTTTCCTCCTGTGAGTGTTTCTGTGGGTGTCTGTGTTTATGTATTTGTGCTTTGGTTTGTGTCTCTATGAGTGTGTATGTATTTTTTTTCTGTAGGTCTCTCTCTTTTCTGTGAGGGTGGGTGTGTGTCAGGGTTTTTTCCCTGTTGTGTTTGCCATGTGCTGCTGGCAGCCATTTTACTCACCTCTCTTCCTGACTATGGTGCATTGTGGGGGATGCTGTTCAATTCCTGCACTTCCTTTTATGGCCAAACTGCTGTGCATCATCCATGTGAGACAGGATGCAGTCTCAGAATTGTGATGTCATCACTTATTATTTAAAGGGCCTCTGTTCAGTATGCTTTGCCTTTGCGTTGTCTGAGACCTGTTTGTGAGAGTTCCTGTGTATTACCTGGCTGCCTGACGTCCTTCCTGGTTCCTGATCCCTGGCTTGTTCCTGACTCTGCTGTTTTCCGTGTTCCTGATTCCGACTTGTCTGACTATTCGCTTTGGCTCCTGACTCGGCTCGTCTGACTACCAGTTCTGGTTTTGATCCCTGGCTTATTTGACTTGTGGACTTTTTATTATTTTTTGCTATTAATAAAGGTGTGATTATTTTTGCACTTCTCGTCTCAGTCTGATTCCTGGCACCCTGACATTACGCAAAGGCCATGAATCCTGATAGTGCTAATAATTCACCTTTACCTGCCATCATTTCCAGGATGGATGTACAGGATCACCGCTTGGATCAATTTGCACTAGCCCTGCAAACCCTGCTGACTCGCACTGCACATTTGGACCAAAGTGTCCCGCTCCTGTTTCCGCTGCTGCACCTATGCCTACCATGAGCATGTCCGGTTCTGCACCTCTATCTCAGCGATATGGAGGCGATCCTATTCAGTGCAGAGGGTTTTTGAACCAGGTGGGCATTTACTTTGAGATGTTACCTCAGGCGTTTCCCTCTGACAGAGCTAAGGTGGGATTTCTCATCTTGTTACGCTCTGACACAGCTCTTGCCTGGGCTAATCCCTTGTGGGAGACTAATAAACCTGTGATTTCAAATTTCCCTGAATTTGTGGCCTCCTTTCGAAGGGTATATGATGTTCCGGCTCGCTCCTCCTCTGCTGCTAAACAACTCATGTCCATTCAGCAAGGTACAAGATCTGTTGCTCAGTATGCCATTGAGTTCCGTACGCTTGCCGCAGAGGTAGGTTGGAACAATGAAGCCCTTGTTGCCGCCTTCTTTCATGGGCTCTCTGATGCGATTAAAGACGAAGTTGCTGCCAGAGATTTACCAGAGGATCTCGAGGCATTGGTGTCTTTTTTGATCCTAATTGACATCAGTCTCAGAGAGAGGCCCTCTTTCAAGGAGCGCTTGCGGAAGCCTCCTGTTCTCTTGTCTCCTACGTGTTCGTTCCCACCCATACCTCCCTCTCCTCCCATGCCTTCTGGTCCTGAGTCACCAGGTACTGCTGAGCTGATGCAGCTGGGATTCACGCACCTCTCAGCGGCGGAGAGGGCCTTTAGGAGGAGGGAGGGGCTCTGCCTCTATTGTGGGTTACAGGGCCACCTTTTGAAGTCTTGTCCTACACGGCCGGGAAAACGCTCGCACCTAAGGTCCTGTCGGGGGCAGATCTTGGGTGGTTTATCCTCGTCCCCGGAACCACTTAAGGAGAAACCTTTGGTCACGGTTGTCCTTTCCTGGGTGGACTCCTCCATAGTCACCCAGGCTCTTGTTGACTCCGGTGCTGCAGGCTATTTCATTGACAGTGCTTTTGTATCAAAGCACTCCATTCCTGTTTTGCCTCGGTCCGTTCCGCTTGCTATTGAGGCCATTGATGGTAGCCCCCTTCAGCCCGCACTCGTTACTCACGAAACTGCTCCGTTGTCCATGGCTGTTGGGGCTCTCCATTTTGAAACCCTCCAGTTCCAGGTGATAAACTCTCCGCATTTTCCGGTTGTTCTGGGTTATCCCTGGCTCCAAAAGCACAATCCCAGTCTCGACTGGTGCAGGTCCGAAATTTTGTCATGGTCCCTGCAATGTATTTCCTCTTGTCTTCGGAAACCAGTTAAAGTCTTGTGCACTTCTTTGGTTTCTCAATTGCCAGAGGAGTACCAAGAGTTCCTAGACGTGTTTGACAAGGTGCGTGCCGGTACGTTGCCTCCTCACCGGTCCTACGATTGTGCCATAGACCTGCAACCCGGAGCCATTCCTCCTCGGGGCCGGGTGTACCCTCTGTCTGTTGCAGAGAATTGTGCTATGGAGGAGTATGTTGCCGATGCTCTGTTGCGGGGGATTATCCGCAAATCCTGCTCTCCTGCAGGGGCTGGCTTCTTCTTTGTGAAGAAAAAAGGTGGCGAGTTAAGACCATGTATCGATTATAGGGGTCTTAATCGTCTTACCATTAAGAATGCTTACCCTATTCCACTTATTACGGAACTCTTTGACCACCTCAAGGGAGCTACGGTCTTTACTAAATTTGATTTGAGAGGAGCATACAATCTCATTAGGATCAAGGAGGGCCACGAATGGAGAACAGCATTTAACACCAGGAGCGGGCATTATGAGTATCTTGTAATGCCCTTTGGCCTATGTAATGCTCCTGCTGTTTTTCAGGAATTTATTAATGATGTCCTACGAGATATGTTGCAACAGTGTGTTGTGGTGTACTTAGACGACATCCTCATACACTCACCCACACTTGAGGCTCATCGTTCTGATGTTACACGGGTTCTTCAGAGACTACGTGAGAAAGGCCTGTTTTGTAAACTCGAGAAATGTGAGTTCCATCAGACTCAAGTAACCTTCCTAGGAGCTCAGGAGCTTGCTTCAATTTTTGCCCGGGAGGTCTTCCGTTTACATGGGTTACCCAAGGAGATAGTGTCGGACCGGTGTAGCCAGTTTGTCTCCAGATTTTGGCATTACTTTTGTGCTCAAATGGGGATCCAGCTTTCCTTCTCCGCTGCATATCACCCTCAATCCAATGGGGCTGCGGAACGGTCTAATCAAGCTCTGGAACAGTTCCTCCATTGCTATGTCTCAGATCACCACAATAATTGGTCTGAACTGTTACCTTGGGCAGAGTTTGATCGTAATAGTGCTATTAATGCTTCCTCCAAGATATCCCCATTCATGGCGAATTATGGGTTTCAACCATCTTTGTTGCCCGATTCATTCATGTCTCAGGGTATTCCGGCTTTGGAGGAGCATCTCCGTCAACTCCGTTCCAAGTGGGTGCAGATTAAGGATTGCCTTCATCGTTCTATGCAGCGCCAAAAGTTCCAGGCTGATCGTAGGCGTCTGCCCGCACCTTCCTACCAGGTTGGTGAGAGTTTGGCTGTCCTCCCGCAACTTGAACCTTCATGTGCCTTCCAATAAATTGGCTCCCCGTTATGTTGGTCCTTTTCGAATACTCCGACGGGTTAATCCTGTGGCCTACGCTCTTGACCTTCCTCCTGCTATGTGCATCGCCAATGTTTTTCATGTCTCCCTCTTGAAACCATTGGTTTGTAATCGGTTTACCACTGTGTTGCCTCGTCCTATCTTTGTTGACAACCATGAGGAGTATGAGGTCAGCAGCATTATTGACTCTCGTATGTCCAGGGGCCGTGTACAGTATTTGGTTCACTGGAGAGGCTACGGTCCGGAGGAGTGTTCTTGGGTTCCCTCCTCTGATGTTCATGCTCCCCCCCTCCTCAGTGCCTTCCATGCCCGTTTCCCCAATAAGCCTTTTGTCCTCCCGCGGGGGAGGGGGTGTTGAGGGGAGGGTACTGTCAGGGTTTTTTCCCTGTTGTGTTTGCCATGTGCTGCTAGCAGCCACTTTACTCACCTCTCTTCCTGACTATGGTGCATTGTGCCTTTGTGTATTTTCTCTGGATGCCTCTGTGAGGGTGGGTGTGTATGTCTGTGTTTTCTGTGGATGTCTCTGTGATGGTGTGTGTTTTCTGTGGGTGTCTCTGTGAGGGTGTGTGTATGTCTGTGTGCTTTCTGTGGATGTCTCAGTGAGAGTGTGTGTATGTATGTCTTTCTGTGTTTTATGTGGTTGTCTCTCTGTGTGTGTATGTCTTTGTGTGTCTTCTGTGGGTTTCTCTGTGTGTGTGTGTATGTCTTTGTGTGTTTTCTGAGGCTGTCTCTGTCTGTGTTTCCCTGGGTGTATGTGCAAGTTTGTGTGTGTGTGTCCATTGTCTGTTCCTTTTTAGGACATTTTGACCATACTACTGATTATTCACATCTTTCTACAGACTTTGAGACTAATGAGACCTTTACGTAAGTCACCAATCCACCATTTAAGCTTTAAATTATTGTTTAGGCAGTTCAGGGCCATTCCTTTCAGCCACTGCATGCTGTTGTCATCATTTAGTTGGCATCTTCCTTTACAAAAAAATAATCAGAACTCCATATTTTGTTTTCTAAATCTCCTTTTTTTTTTACAAAACTGTAGTCTACCTCATTACTTGTCAGGTCAATGTAATCAAGCGCTGAGTGTCTGTTTGGGTGTCTGTGTCTGAGTGTGTTTGTGTGTTTCTTTGCGTGTCTGCTAGAGTGTCTATATGTGAATCCTTATGTGTGAGTGAGTGTGTGTTTCAGTGTATGAGTGTGCCTGTGTGTTTGTATGTTACTACCTTTACAACATTTCCAAGTTTAAATAGACACTTAAGAATAAAGTGCATATATGTTTTAGTCACTTGGTCAAAAATTGCGCATGTCAAAGGGGGGGACGGGGCCCTGATCAATGATTAAGTCAGGGGCCCCAAAATTTCTAGTGGCGGCCCTGACCTCTAATCTGCCATGCCCAATGTTGCTGCAACCTACCTACACTTATTAACCCCTAATCTACCGCCCCCAACGTCGCAGCCGCTATTCTAAATTTATTAACCCCTAAACCTAACCCTAACACCCCCTAACTTAAATATAATTTAAATAAATCTAAATAAAAATTACTATTATGACCTAAATAATTCTTATTTAAAACTAAATACTTACCTATAAAATAAACCCTAAGCTAGCTACAATATAACTAGTAGTTACATTGTATCTAGCTTAGGGTTTATTTTCATTTTACAGGCAAGTTTGTATTTATTTTAACTAGGTAGAATAGTTACTTAATAGTTATTAACTATATAATAACTACCTAGCTAAAATAAATACAAATTTATCTGTAAAATAAAACCTAACCTAAGTTACACTAGCACCTATCACAACACTACAATTAAATAAATTACCTAAATTAAATACAATTAAATAAATTAAATAAATTAGCTAAATCACAAAAAAAAACTAAATTACAGAAAATAAAAAACAAATTACAAGATATTTAAACTAATTATACCTAATCTAATAGCCCTATCAAAATAAAAAAAACCCTAGCCTAAACTAAACTATCAATAGCCCTTAAAAGGGCACTTTGCGGGGCATTGCCCCAAAGCTCTTTTACCTTTAAAAAAAAATACAAACAACCCCCCAACAGTAAAACCCACCACTCACACAACCAAACCCCCAAATAAAAGCCTAACTAGAAAAACCTAAGCTCCCCATTGCCCTGAAAAGGACATTTGGATGGGCATTGCCCTTAAAAGGGCATTTAGCTCTATTGCAGGCCCAAATCCCTAACCTAAAAAATAAACTCCCCAAATACACCCTTAAAAAAATCCTAACACTAACCCCCGAAGATTCACTTACCGGGAGAAGTCTTCATCCAAGCGGCAAGATGTCCTAAACGAAGCCGGCAGAAGTGATCCTCCAGACGGGCAGAAGTGGTCCTCAAGATGGGCAGAAGTCTTTATCCAGACGGCATCTTCTATCTTCATCTTTCCGACGCGGAGCGGGTCCATCTTCAAGACATCCGACGCAGAGCATCCTTTTCATCCGACAGACTAACGATGAATGAAGGTACCTTTAAATGACGTCATCAAAGATGGCATCCCTTAGATTCCGATTGGCTGATAGAATTCTATCAGCCAATCGGAATCTAAGGGATGCCATCTTTGATGACGTCATTTAAAGGTACCTTCCCGGTAAAATTAAGGTAGAAAAAATCCTATTGGCTGATTGGATCAGCCAATAGGGTTGAACTTCAATCCTATGGGCTGATCCAATCAGCCAATAGGATTGAGCTCGAATTCCATTGGCTGATTGGAACAGCCAATAGAATGCGACCTCAATCCTATTGGCTGATCCAATCAGCCAATAGGATTGAAGTTCAATCCTATTGGCTGATTGCATCAGCCAATAGGATTTTTTCAACCTTAATTCCGATTGGCTGATAGAATTCTATCAGCCAATCGGAATCTAAGGGACGCCATCTTGGATGACGTCATTTAAAGGTACCTTCATTCATCGTTAGTCCACTGGATGAAGAGGATACTCCTCTTCGGATGTCTTGAAGATGGACCCGCTCTGCGCCGGAAGGATGAAGATAGAAGATGCCGTCTGGATGAAGACTTCTGCCCATCTGGAGGACCACTTCTGCCGGCTTCTTTGAGGACATCTTGCCGCTTGGATGAAGACTTCTCATGGTAAGTGAATTTTTGGGGGTGAGTGTTAGGATTTTTTTAAGGGTGTATTGGGTGGGTTTCATTTTTAGGTTAGGGCTTTGGGCCTGCAATAGAGCTAAATGCCATTTTAAGGGCAATGCCCATCCAAATGCCCTTTTCAGGGCAATGGGGAGCTTAGGATTTTTTAGTTAGGCTTTTATTTGGGGGTTGGTTGTGTGGGTGGTGGGTTTTACTGTTGGGGGGGTTGTTTGTATTTTTTTTTACAGGTAAAAGAGCAATGCCCCACAAAAGGCCCTTTGAAGGGCTATTGGTAGTTTAGTTTAGGCTAGGGTTTTTATTTTATTTTGGGGGGGCTTTTTTATTTTGATAGGGCTATTAGATTATTGGCATCAGCCAATCAGCCAATGGAATGCAAGCTCAATCCTATAGGCTGATTGGATCAGCCAATAGGATTGAAGTTCAATCCTATTGGCTGATCCAATCAGTAAGGCAGAAGGAGCTAAGGTCTGTTAATTCATGGTTAAAAACATGGTGTAAAAATGAGGGGTTTGACTTTTTAGAGCACTGGGCTGATTTTTCATTAGGGTACAATTTGTACAGTAAGGATGGATTGCACCTGCATGGCATGGGTGCTGGTGTGTTGGGGGAAAGGATGGTAGCACGTTTAGAGAACATTTTAAACTAGGCAAAGGGGGGAGGGTCAGTTAAAACACAATAGAACAGAGAGATCAGTCTGCGAATATGTCACTCCCTTAATATCTCAAGGAAGGGATGACTTAAGAAATGTCACATTAGAAAGTATAGAGGAAACCACACCAAGTAGCAGCAGAAAGCACATGAAAATTAAATGTATGACAACAAATGCAAGAAGCATGACAGGTAAAATGGGGGAGCTGACGCTCTTAGTTGCAGAAGAGGACTATGATGTTATCAGTATAACTGATACTTGGTGGGATGATTCACATGACTGGGCAGTTAACTTAGAGGGTTATACTTTATTTAGGAGAGACAGGAATAATAAAAGGGGTGGAGGAATCTGCATGTATATTAAACCTAACCTTAAACCTACAATAAGGGAAGATATTTATGATACAAGTGACAATGTAGAGACCCTGTGGGTTGAAATAAAGAGTGGGGGGAAAAATCCTAAAAAAAATATTACTAGGAACATGCTACAAGCCCCTAACATTAGTGACCTGGAGGAAACTCAACTACTAATGCAAGATTATGAGTTCTAATCAGCATAGTTTTAGTAGAAATTGATCATGTCAAACTAATCTAATTAGATTCTACGAGGAAGTAAGTAAAAATATAGATAAAGGGGAATCAGTTATGTGATATACTTAGATTTTGCAAAGGCATTGATACAGTGCCACATGAGAGATTAATGCACACAATTAAGGGACTGGGGATAGCTGGAAATGTTAGCTCATGGATAAATAACTGGATAAAAGATAGGGAGCAACGAATAGTAGTAAATGGATCATACTCAGATTGGACAAAGGTAATCAGGGATCAGTACTGGGCCCCATTCTTTTTAATATTTTTATAAATGACTTGGAGCAAGGATTAAATAGTGGCATCTCTATTTTTGCAGATGATACTAAGTTAAGTAAGGTCATTAGGTCAGAGCAGGATGAACTTTCATTACAAAGGGATCTGCAAAAATTAGAAGTATGGGCAAGTAAATGGAAAAGGAGATTTAATACAGAAAAATGCAAGGTTCTACATTTTGGAAGTAAAAATAAGCATGCAACATATTTTTTAAATGGGACAAGACATAGCCAAACAGAGGAGGAAAGGGATTTGAGAGTAGTAATAGATAACAAGCTAAAGATGGGTGCACAATGCAGGGCAGCGACTTCAAAGGCTAATAAGATACTAGCATGTAAAAAAAAAGAGGCATTGATTCAAGGGAGGAAAGCATAATTCTGTCAATATATAAAGCCCTGGTAAGACCTCACCTTGAGTATGGAGTGCAGTTCTGGGGACCGATCGCAAAAAAAGATATTGCAGAACTAGAAAAAGTTCAGAGAAGGGCCACAAAGCTAATAAGGGGTTTGGAGAAATTAACCTATGAGGAGAGGCTAGCCAAACTGGGTCTGTTTTCTTTAGAAAAAAGGCGCTTGAGAAGTGACATGATTATTTTATATAAAAATATTCAAGGTCCATATTCAGAGATGGCAGAAGCTCTGTTTATTCCAAGAAAATTGTTTCTTACAAGAGGTCACAATTTAAGGTTGGAGGAAAGGAGATTTAATCTCCTGCAACGGAAACGTTTTTTCACTGTAAGAGCAATAAAATTGTGGAACTCGTTATTAAAGGAGGTAGTGAATGCCAATACCCTAGATACATTTAAAAATAGTCTGGATACATTTCTGTTTATAAACAAAATCCATGGATATGATTGCTAGTATTAAATGAGTCACCTTTTAGTGGGGATATTTAAGCTTAACTGGAGCTTTTTGTAAGTATTTTAGATTTGTATAGGTTGAACGCGATGGACTTCTGTCTTTTTTCAACCTTATCTAGTATCTTACTATGTATGTAATTTGTTTTTTATTTTCTGTAATTTAGTGTTTGTTTTTTGTGATTTAGCTAATTTAATTTATTTAATTGTATTTAATGTAGGTAACTGATTTAATTGTAGTATAGTGTTAGGTGTTAGTGTAACTTAGGTTAGGTTTTATTTTACAGGTAATTTTTTTTTTAGCTAGGTAGTTATTAAATAGTTAATAGCTATTTAATAACTATTCTACCTAGTTAAAATAAATACAAACTTGCCTGTAAAATAAAAATAAACCCTAAGATAGCTACAATGTAACTATTAGTTATATTGTAGCTAGCTTATGGTTTATTTTATAGGTAAGTATTTAGTTTTAAATAGGAATAATTTAGATAATAATTGTAGGTTTTATTTAGATTTATTTAAATTATATTTAAGTTGGGGGGGTTAGGGTTAGACTTAGGTTTAGAGGTTAATACATTTAGAATAGTGGATGCGACGTTGGGGGCGGCAGATTAGGGGTTAATAAGTGTAGGTAGGTTGCAGCGACATTGGGGGCGGCAGATTAAGGGTTAATAAATATAATGTAGGTGGCGGTGATGTTGGGGGCAGCAGATTAGGGGTTAATAAATATAATGTAGTTGGCGGCGATGTCCGGAGCGGCAGATTAGGGGTTAATAAATATAATGTATGTGGCGGCGAAGTTAGTGGCGGCAAATTAGGGGTTAATAATATTTAAATAGTGTTTGCAAGGCGGGAGTGCAGCGGTTTAGGTGTTAATATGTTTATTCGAGTGGCAGCGATGTCCGGAGCGTCAGATTAGGGGTTAAAAATTGTATTATAGTGTTTGCAATGCGGGAGGGCCTCGGTTTAGGGGTTAATAGGTAGTTTATGGGTGTTAGTATACTTTTTCTCACTTTAGTTATGAGTTTTATGCTACAGCATAACTACTGACTTTAGAATGCTTTAGGAATCTTGGAGGTTGAGGGTGTACCGCTCACTTTTTGGCCTCCCAGGACAAACTCGTAATATCAGTGCTATGGAAGTCCCATAGAAAAAAGACTTTACGAACTTTACGTAAGTTGGTTTGCGGTAAGGCCAAAGAAGTGTGCGGTGCCCCTAAACCTGCAAGACTCGTAATACCAGCGGTAGTGATAAAGCAGCGTTAGGACCTGTTAAAGCTGCTTTTTCATCTTAACGCAAAACTCGTAATCTAGCCGATATTTAGTAGCTGAGGAAATTGCTCACACAAAAAGTAAGCCCCCCTTGAACCCCCAGGTGGAGGCAGAATTGATATTGAATATAGGCAATTATAGTCCCATCTGATTGGCCGGTGTCTCAGTGAGGGACAGGATGCACAACCAATCAGATGTATGGATTCACCGGAAGGGACGTAATCTTGGAGCTCTCAATTTTTTGGAGTTTATGATAGAACACCGGAAGTAAGCTACCCTCTTGCTCTTAATAAAATGTTGAGAAGAAAAGCTGTTAATATAAAATTTGAGAATAAATTTCAAAAGGTCAAATGTATTTTTTACTTAACTTGCTGATATTGTTATTTTTATTTAGAAACTTTGTCACAACATGATAACCTGGTACTTGTCTCTAGTGTATCACTATCTTTTTTGTAAAACATGTAAAAAAATTTTTCAAAATGTTCTTGAGACTCTTCAAAAGTTTTTATTTTTATATATATATATATATATATATATATATATATATATATATACAGTGGGGCAAAAAAGTATTTAGTCAGCCACCAATTGTGCAAGTTCTCCCACTTAAGAAGATGGCCTGTAATTTTCATCATAGGTATACCTCAACTATGAGAGACAAAATGTGGAAACAAATCCAGACAATTACATTGTCTGATTTGGAAAGAATTTATTTGCAAATTATGGTGGATAATAAGTATTTGGTCAATATCAAAAGTTCATCTCAAAACTTTGTTATATATCCTTTGTTGGCAATGACAGAGGTCAAACGTTTTCTGTAAGTCTTCACAAGGTTGTCACACACTGTTGCTGGTATGTTGGCCCATTCCTGCATGCAGATCTCCTCTAGAGAAGTGATGTTTTGAGGCTGTAAAAGACCACAAGATGGCGATATTGTATAGCTTGACTGTTCTATCAGGTATAAAAGGCACACCTGTACATAGACAAATTAGACATGACTAAGAACCAGTGTGGTTTGAAACGTTGTCGTTTGTTTTATGGACCCTGTGAAAAAGAAAGGTCTTTTAAATTATTTCCTGGAGGCTGGAAATCCATTTATTTGGTATGTAAGGATGGCCTCTGTATTCCTGCAATGGATCGCGTGATTTTAGGCCCATCTTACACTTCTCCGTGGAGCACTGTGGTTGCGGCCTGCACCGGAGCGCATCCCCGACCCTCCGGAATGTCGCCAGATCAAGTGTGGTGAGAGCTGTGGATTCTGCTGAAGATGCCTCTGGAGTGGATCCCCGACCCTCCAGAGGAGCTCCCAATGTCATTTGTGGGATAAGTGGGCCTGTAATCGATAGCGCTGGGTTGCGTGTTACTCTGTGAGTAGGCTGCAGTAGCAGGTGCAGATTTGGTAGTCACCCGGGCTGACGCTATGATTGAAATTCACTCAGGAGCAGATCCCTAATGGTAGTTAGGACCAAGTTGATGGTCTAAAAAGCAGTATTAATTGACAGATTTAATTAATATAGACTGGAGCTCTTTCAATCTGCGACTTTCCTCTTCGGCGTCTAGCTCTGCCACCCCCCCCCCCCCAGATTGGAAACTTTTTTAAAATTGTATTCTCGATCTGAAGAATGAAAGAAAATATTGGGTGTCATGTCCCTTTTCATTCCATCATAAAAGGTAAATGTGCAAGACTAAATCCATGACCCAAGTTACATTACAGCAAATATGCTCCTTAATACCATGCACATATAACCTTCCCCCCCATTCTGGCAACACCCTAACTTCCATTTAGAACATGTTGGGTGCAATAATAAGCTGTACATCAGTTCTAGGACTGGTTCTTCTGTTCATTGAGGCATTTCCTGTGAGTCTGCATTTCCATGCTCCTATATTCCAAAAGATCAGTGTTTCCAGAGTGTCAGCTCTTCTGCCAGATTGGTATACCAATGTATCGTAAAACTATCTTTGTTTTTACAAAGGCTGTATACTTTTGTACCCTGCATATCCTTTGTGCATCTAAAGTTATGTCTGAATACTAAATGTGTCTTTCATATCATCTGTGCTTTTAAAGCTAAGCCTATTTACCATCTGTATCTTTAAATCAAGCCTGCATACCAATGTATTTTGCCTAGCAGACAAACCTGCATAACTGTATTCCTTTGCTACTATATTATTACTATGGGCACTAATGTCTCCTGCACTAATTGGTTGCATACCCAGCTAATTTACTTTACTTTTCTATGTTTCATACAGACATTGGGAAATCTGCTGCCTCTCAAACCCCACAACCCCATCTGTTTTAGCTCAATATTGTTTTTTGCCTAATTATTTTTTTCCCAACCAGAGGCTATGGCCTAGACCTAAATACACCCTGGGTGTAATGAGTGGATTAAAATGCAGTTAACCCTGTGAAGCTGAGAGAATTTGTGCTAG